>NW_028278255.1:300000-600000 GCF_059751315.1 Micrasema longulum
CCCTCTGCCTGGAACCAATTGCCTTCAATCTTACGAATCATCGACAGTCCCAATCAGTTCAGAACCCAACTAAAATCCCACTTCTTTAGACTATCATACCCTCAATTTTAAATCTGGAAATATAATATATCACTTAAGTTTAGTTAGAATGTAAGTTTAGATATACAATTGAAAAGCGCCCTTGAGGTGATTTTTTAGAAAAACGTCGCTATATAAATCAGCCAAATATTATTATTATTTTTATTAATAACACCTGGACCAATGAGAAAAAAATCTTTCTTGGATTTTTTCTTGCAACTGGCGGGAATCGAACCCGCGACGCCAGTTTCACAGTCGGCCGTCCCAACTGCGCCTGTCATTGTACTGTTTTACGTATTTTATTCTTAAGTTTATGTACCTATTTAAAGTTTATTATATAGCATAAGATGTATATTAGTAAGAAACTTTGAATGGCTCCCTGCACAACCAGCTAATAGACACTTGTACCCGCACATAATTTATGTCGGTGTCTGTGTAGGAAAAACTTTCGTTTTCCCCATATAAAAAAGCAGTCAACGTTAGATCGCGGATACAAGTCTAGTATCTAAATATCTATTATCTATCCGCTAATTGTGGGAGAAAAGATGATTCGCTGGCTGTGTGAATTAAGTTGGCAATGTACTCTCGTACCTATGAATAACGAGCAGATATCAGAAATGTATTTTGAAGATCACGGTCATATTATTATAGAAACAATGAATGGAGATGAGGTAACGTATCCTATCACTGCCGTATTTTCTGCAACTATTTGCAAAAAGTAGGTATAGGTAACGCGGCCTAAGTTGAGGCGATCACAGTACCCTTACAAGCATATATATTAAATACAGAGTTGTTCTTTTCTCTCCATATTATCTTTTTTTTTCTTGAATATTTCATTTGAAATATTTTTTTCTTTCATTTTAAATAAATGCACGTAGGCCATTTACAAAAAAAAAAATGAAGTAAGCATACAAAAATATAATATCAGGCAAACGCAATTGGGTGACTTATCTCCATTTGATTTACTTTTGCAGGATTTTCACCTAAGAGTAGCCCCTGAATTAATTAAAAATAAATACAACATAATATAATCAATGTCAATCCATCCTAATTCTACCGTGCCGTGTGGATTTGGACGATGCGTGTTAATTGGGGCTACGCGTTCAATAAACACACACTATTGTATCCTTCGGAACCTGTAGAGACACACTAATACTTAGGCTGTTTGAGTGTATGGGATGGCCTCAACTAAGATTATACGTAATTCCATTGAAAATAAAATGTCTCAAATTCAACTTGAACCCAAGTAAAGAAATATGAAAAACATATTATAAGTGTATTATTTTAACTAAATTAATTCATATTCAAACAAAATAATTATTACGCCGTTTTCCCATAGAGATAGGCAGCAATGACAGAACGCCATATCAGTCTGTCAAAATTATTTTAAGTTTCTAAATTTTTGTATACGAGGACTGGACTCAACTCCCCGGGGAACTGTCAATATTAACATATTACAACAGAGATGAAGAACATTTTAGAGAAGGTAATATAGAAGTCTAAGCATCTACAAGGTTTATGACCTGTCATTGGTTGGTTTAAGTAGCCATTTTACTCACTTGTACAAGTACTTTACATACTTGTGAAGTTGCCACTTAAACCAACCAATGACAGATCATAAGCCCTGTAAATACCTAGATTTCTATATTACCATGTCTAAAATGTTCTTCATCTCTGTTGTAACATGTTAATATCACTCTGTCTTTGCATACAGACCTCGCTACCTCTACATTCATACATGTTCTAATGCACGCACACCGGTAATTCCGACTTTTGACATGTTAAACTTAAAGTTTTTGTGAGATTCGATCATGCCATATCTTTCTCATTTTCTACATCTATCAACATTCGCATTGTCAATTTTTCTAGCCGTTCTTTCGACGTCCATTGCAGATTTTCAAACCATCGCAGAACTTATTTCTTGATATTGTCAATAATGATTATCTCAGCCTTACATAATTTGATCGGGTTGTGGTCTCGTGGCTAGTGTCTTGGACTCACGGACCAAAGGTCCGTGGTTCGAATACCACTCTACCCCAACTTGATTCCATTTTCTAATAGTGAGTTATTTACAACCCGTTGAAAATGGCCCTCAAAATTAAATATTTGGGTAAATCATAAGAACGAAAATATTAATTTTATTTAAAAAAATAAAAAAAAATAATGCACGGTAATCGTCGTTTGTCCACCGCACCTATCGTACATATTTTTACCACACATTTGTCTGAGAATTGCAATATTCCATTGTTCCTGGACTGGTACCGGAAGCGTAAGACTTATCACCTAACCTTCCATGTAACAAAAATTTAATGATCCTGATACGTTGCAATTGGAATGCCAATTCAGTGCTCTGTGCACCCCTGTATGCATATACAAAAATGATGATGAAAATTTGTTTATATTAAAGGTGCTAAAATACTATTTTATCCGCCCTTTTCATTTTTAAGGATCGAATTACTAATTAAATACAGACATATTTACTATTCCGGAAAAAACTAGAATACTTTAATGAGGAAGTTCGGTGCTACTAGAAATTTGATATAAAAAAAATTCTCACACTCGATAAAAATAAGAACATTAAGTTGTGATCCGAAGATTCTCGAAAATGTATAAAAAAAAATATTACAATTTTTGAACGACTTCACTAGTTCTTCCAAATCAAACAATGAAATAGTGTTGCGATAGATTTCCGAGCCAATTCACCAATCAGTAGAAATCATCGAAGAGAACTTGTGACGTCACACGTGGAGTAATTTCAAAATTACAAAACTTTTGAAAGTCATATCGCTGATAATACGGTACATTTTTTTAAATTTTGACTTAGTTTGGTATTAAAATTTAAAAAATCTCTGAGTTTCCTCATTGAAGGCGTATGACGCGGTGATTGGCGACGTTACTCCACAATTATTAGACGAAGAATAGTAATACACAATATACAATATACAATACACGGTGAGCGGTGAGCGGTAAGGTAAGACGATCTCACAAAGTGAAGTGTTAGGAAGCCGCAGCCGCCATGACACATTTCCCACGATTTTCTCATTCCTGCTTCATTTGGGAAAACTCATGAATTATGAATGATTATCGGATGCCTTAGTGCGCATTGCGTGACACAGCCACATTCTTGCCATTTTTCTGCTAACGCTCATTGTTATTAATAAATAATATTGCAATATTAACGTTGTTGTAGTACCTGATCAAAATGTATTGTTTCATTCTTGTATATTTTGTTTAGCTACAAAAATAAAAATGTGTTCTTACAACTACCATTAAACTTTTAGTTTTTATTTTTTATTCAATAATACTTATTCTTATTCTCAGAGGTGGGGGTCAATGCTATGCAAGTTCCTGACGCCACTGCGACCTGTGAAGATCTATTGTGACGGGTCCCCGTGAAGAGTTCTCGCCCTCCAAACCCAGTAGCTCAATTAGAAATAACACAAGTTAATTTTTTAACTTTTTTTTAAATTTTTAACTTTTTAACAATTTATAGCAAAAAAAAAAATATGTTCAAAACCCGTTTATTTATCGTAGCTGCTCCAAATTTAATTTACTTTACCCCATTTAATACAAAATTTTGTGACTTCAAAAAAAAACTTTGTGAAACACTGTAAAATAAAACATTTGTCAGTGTGTAATAAGTTTATGTTCCTTTAATTATGTTTATTTTATTATAATATCAAAATTTTGAATTGGTCAACTATATTATGAAAATCCCTCTCCTCCACTCCTCCACTCTATTACCCCATCCCTTAACCTTCTTAAGAGCTCTGTTTTTTTCTCATGTCTTTTATAATATATTATTTTTCTCTTTACTGTGTAACATGTTCTCTCATTATATTTGTGAAAAACTTTAACTGGATGTATGTACTATTTTTTATATTTTGTATTCTTATATAACAACTGTTGTTTTTTCGTAATAAATAAAAAAAAAATAAAAAAAACAATATCGACGTTCTTAAAAACATGCCAAGCATTTGAGCAATTACAATGAACATGCTAAAGTTATCGCAGTCATAAGTCAACGCGTGTGTAATCTCTAAGTCAACGCTCGTGTTGGTTTGTTTTTTGTTTTCCTCGTAAATAAAAACAGTTCATTAGCGAAAAATCGGCGTTTACCATAAAAAATAATACAATATATTGCATTTGCAAAATAGTAAAGAGTATCTAATACAAAAAAGTGAAAATTAAATTACAATTACTATGGCGACTGCTTTTCTTGACATTTGGCTTGCCAATCACCGGCTAAACACAATAAATAGCATGATAATAAATAAATAAAAATAGCAGTTTTGAAATATTTTTTATATTTATACCGGTGAAATTCAAATATGTGATTGCGCTGCAGGATTATACGTCGCGAAACGTAAATATTTTGACATTCAATATTAGGTGTTCACGGATGTTCCATTGTGATCGCGAATACGCTTATTAGCTCATCGATAGTTATTTGTGATTGAGCTACTGGTCTATAAAGAGCCTAGCTATTGTATGGAAGGCGAGAGTTCATATTTTGCTAAATCACCCCCTCCAAGCCCAGACCCCGTAGGGGGCGAATTTTTTTTACATCCTCAGGTTTAACCTGTGGTCCCTCGAGAATGAGGCTCCATTTATAATGTAAAGCATCACATTCACATAGAAAGTGTACAGGTATTTCCTCATCTGCACCGCAGAACCTACATCTAGAAGTTTCGGAAACGTTCATTTTATCACTGTGTTTGTTCAATCTGCAGCGCCCAGGGCGGGCTCTAGGAACAACCCTCACCTGATTTAGGCTGAGCTTTATTAGTACAAGGGCAAACCTTCGCGACTACCCTTTTATCAGTTCCTCCGCATGGTGCTGACCAGGTACTTGCCAGAGCATTCCGCTCAGCTTCCTGGCCCGTGAACTAAGCTCGTTACGAGAAGCGCATTTACAACCCTCAGTAAGGCTCAGAGCCTATTGGGGCTGTCTCAGCGGACTCAGCTCCCAGCCTTGCCAATTTATCAGCTGTCTCGTTGCCTCAGCTGCCTCGTCGATGTTTGAGTGTCCAGAACCACCCTCGAAAGCAGTTTTTCTCGTGAATTTTGTATGTATAAATACGCGAGACAATACAGCCGCGAGAGCGTTTGGAATACCACCCCAAATTAATGTCACACTGTTACACTCACCGACACAATTAAGCATCCGAGACACTCCAATGTGATTGTGGAATAATCTACCCACTAATGTTAGAGACGCCGCCCCTTCTTTATTTACATTTAAGTCAAGATTGAAATGTCACTATCTAAATATTTTAATTGTTCCTTTATCCTTCTTCTTTCCTTCCCATCCTTTCTCCTCTCTTCATAGTATAGTGTTATTTTTTAAAAATTATTTATATTTATTTATGTTAATCTTTGCTTTTAATTTTTGTATAAAATTGTAAGATTCAATATGTCCATGTATTTATAATTTTCTCAAACTGAACGGTTTGGGTAGGTAGGAAGAAATTGCCTATTTATGTATATATATTGTATATGTATATAACGTGTCAAATAAATAAATAAAATAAAATGTTAATTTAGAATTAGAATTTTACTTGCACTATTGCTTATTTTTTTCATTTATTATTCATTTATTTTCTACGGCGGTGGTCTTGTCTCGGGTTCGATTCCCGACGTGGTTGATATGAAATATTTATTTAAAATGGTGTATTCACACTAGAATATTTCATAGTCGTTGGACTAGTACCTGAAGCGTAATACTGATAATCTTATCTCCATGTAACAAAAATGATCAAGATACGCTGCGATTGGTGCACCAATGCAGTGCCCTATGCACCATTAGATGCGGAAAGGGAATAATGATGATGATGGACTTGGCTAGGACACGTGCTGCGGATGCGTCGACCCAAGCCTCAACTCAATATCCCGTTTCTTTACACCTGCGGACTCCCGGCGCGCCGTCCTGCGTCCTGAAAGACCGTCGATGAAGATCTTTCGGCTTTATTTAGCGGAACTAAGGGACGCGGAATTGACGTGAATGTAGGCGAGATTGGTGTCCCGGATGCGTCTGATGATCTCCACATACTCCACTTAGCAGCGGATGTTTAAAAGAAAAATAAGAAGAATAGCTTGTTTTCACCTTATTGTCGACCTTAGCGGGTTGCTACCAACTTCTCTGGGAAATTAACCATTCACAATCAATCGATCGTACCGACAAATGGACAAATGAAGTGTGGAATTGGAAAAACAACGATAAAAGTAGGCTGAATTCTGCCGAAATGCGATCTTTGTATATATTTATGATAGGTGCACAAAAATGTCGAAATCCAGTAAAGATTTTAGTGTTTTAGAAATGACTTCCGGGGTTTATAAGTTTTATTAGTGTGCATTAATTTATTCCTACTTGCATTATACGGGTGATTTATAATTAGGAATCTAATTCCTAATTTACACAGATAATTTTTCGCAAAGGAAAGAGAAGATGGCTGGTAACGTGTCAAAAATATTATACTGTATGGAAAAGTGCCTGATTTTTGTTCAATAAACCCACAAACTACTTTTTCAGAAATATATTGTTTTACGAAAGTGAGAACATGGCTGAGCGCCATTTTCTTTTCTTTCCCGCGATTTCTAATTGAGTAAGCGGTAAGCATTTATAAATTATTTTCCTCCAGTTGCAGTTGAATGAAGATTATTATTCATTTTTGTCAAGATCGAGAGAAATGCTCTTACTGGTTGGTTGACATGCAATATTATATGTGTATATGTAGACCAAGTGATTATTCTGTGTAGGTACTCACTATGTATTTATCTATGAATATTTATATGTACCAATAATAAGGAATAAAGCAGTTCTTGTGACACACCCCCTTTACATGAGTAATTGGAGAATTCCAGACAGTGACAGGAAGTGGAGAAGATTCCGGGAAAAAATATTATGAACAAAACTTAGAACCACGACGCTTTAATGCAACGGCGCCACTTATCAAAACTTAATCAAAAACGAATTAGAGCTAATTTACTTTTTTTTAAATCAATCATATTTTAATTCCCTTAATTTCATAGACCAATAACCGGTTTAGTCGCTCTCGCGACATCGTCAGACTGATACGGATTTTAAGAAAACTATGTAGGTACAGGCGGTGAATTTTTCAAAATAAATATTTGCGTTCTTATGATTTACCCAAATATTTCATTTTGAGAGCTATTTTCAACGAGTTGTAAATAACTCACTATCAGAAAATGGGAATCAAGTCGGGTTAGAGTGTGATTCGAGACACGGACATTTGATCTGTGAGTCCGAGCACTAGCCACAGGCCACTGGACCACAACCCGAATCTAAAAGTAAAAAAAAAACAAGTGTGGGAAAGAAGGGGGGTATTTTGCAAAAGCAGCTGACACTGTTTTTCGTTTTTTTTTTTTTTTTATAAAACATTATTTTAACAGTGGGTATTTTGATTTAGGAGTACTGACAATATTTATGACAGAATTTTAGTTTAAGTTTGTTTATCAAGTAAGTACGTAAGTTTGTCATTTAAAGTGCAATATACAATATTTTTTTAAACTGTACTAATAACACCTTAATGACTTAACAACCTCCATTCACCTAAGAAAAACTATTCACATGAACTGGAATAATTAATTAATTAATAATAATTAATTTCAAAAGTGAATATTTGATATCTAAATGTTTTACTACTAATTAATAAATTTGTTTTTTCAATTAAATATTTACGTTCAAACTGTACAATTTCATGAAGTCGATGAGTCGACAAAAAATATTCGACCACGCGAATTTTTAATTAATTAAAATGCATAAATTAATTTCTACTGGGTGATCGCATTTGGTTTGTGTGCATAGAATTCAAATAAGAAAAGATAGATTACGAACTAAATAAATAAATAATTAAAGTCTTTTCTTGTCGAGAATTTGAGAATTAGCTAAGATTTGTAGTCTTTTCGATGGTTGAGCGAATTTAGTTCATACGTGAAATGTATCAGCGATTATATAAATTTATTATTTTGTAAAATTTTCTAGACCATATTAAATCTGCGCTCAAGTGCATTGACTTGTATGTCCGAATCTCTGTACCAGAGATTGTAAAACTTAACAAAATTACCTTTAAAAATAAACATTTTTATCTTTCAACCTTCACGTTTTAAAAAACCACCAACAAAATACAATAACAAATTAATCACATTTGTAGATGATCTTACTATCGTTAGCATTGTAAATTCATTGATTGAATCCTACTGTCTCGGATCAATCTCTTTTGGAAAGTTTTAATTTGAATTCTATGAAATGCATAAAACCAACCTATTTATATTTTATATTTATTTATACTTTTACATTGTATTCTATTTTTATACAGAATAATGTTCCCTCACTGGGGTCTCGTGCCGAGGGAAACATTAAAAAAAACATGCCTTAAATTAGTTATTTAATAAAGTCAACATAGTAATAATAAAAATACGTAATTAATCTAATTAACCTAATTATCATAAATAATATAAACTAAAATAATCATAACAAACATAACCAATTTATACAGACAAATAGAACAAATTTCATAAACAGTACACACATTTTACCTACTATTTGGCTTGATCACTCATATATGTATAAAACATATCAATAACATTTATGCTTGTTTGGTACGTCAGTGATTGATAAGAAAAATATCCCAATGACATCTAAAAAGCACAATATCAATAATTCAGCCCGATAAAATAAAATACAATAATAAAATTTATAGTAAATTTAGAATAAAAATACCTACTGCTAAAAGGCCGTGGTATACAGGGGTTCTTTAAACCCTGTCACATCCGAAACCACGATGATCAGTAGGGCAAGAAGACATATTAGCATATTTTAAAAAATATTTAAAAAAAAAAAATTAAAAAGAAAATAAAAAACCAAATGGTTGCGTACTTCTGCAGGGGAGAAGCGAGGGGGCGCCGCCACGCGATTGACGGTATTTCAGACTCTCCCCTCTCCCCTCCTCGTTTCTCCCCTGCAGAAGTAGGAAACCATTTGCTTTTTAAAATATTTTATTTTTGTAAATTTTATTCGTTCTAAAAATTTATTTAAATGTGCCAATATGTAATGGTAAATGTTTTTATTAATATTTAAAGCATTAACTTTGTGGTCAAACATTTTACTAAATGTTATTAAATATTTGTATGGTACGACTCGAAACCGGTAGACATAGAAAAGTCGGTAAGTGGTTAAATACAAATATTTAAAAACATTTAGTGAATGTTTTTGTTTATATCTATCACTGATTAATGAAAAAAAGGTTTGGGTATCTCCGAGCAGAATGAATGTGTGTGTACGAAGCTATAAATAATAACATGAAGAGGAAATTGGAGCAATGTCTAATAAAAACAGCGATAATAATTCATAAAAATTTCACGGTCTCTAGCCCGACAGGCTATGGGCTATACGATATACATTGCGTGTGTTAGTGTATTCGTCTCAAACCCACCACTACACTTTCATCTCGTGAGAAATCGCAGACGAAATTAATAAAACTTATGCATAATCCGTTTTACTATTTGACTATTCACATCATTGTAATATAGCCAAGTGTGGTTAATGGTTAAGGCTCTCAGGGGTCTGTACTCTAATGGGAAGTAAAAATTTATCTACAAAGTAAATTTTAGTTTTCTGTATACAAAATAGCACATGTTTACGATGTTTTTTCTAAATATGTTCAATTACCGGTTACCAACGAAGATACTTTAAAATTTCATACAAATATACACATTTTCGTACATAAATATCGATGTTAGTTTATACCGCCTCAATATGTACCGGTGAAGATAGCGTTTATAATCGCGGCCTAGGGCCCCGATTACAATGGGAAGTTAACATTTATCTACAATTGAAATTAAGATTTCTGTATGAAAATCAGAATAAGCATACATTTTTTTTCATTTAAACGTGTTCACTTATAGGTAACTGACGAAGATACTTCAAATGTTCATGCAAATATACTCTTTTTCGTATACAAATATCGTTTTTTCTTTGTAGACTGTCAAAGATAACTCTATTAACTTCCCATTGTAATCGGGGCCCTGGTAAATATGTTTATTTATTTTGCACCACAACAGGCTAGGAGGACCAATTACAGTGGTGAATTACATAACAGAACACCCAGACTTGAGAAAAATCACATTTTATTTTTTGTGTTCTCACCGGGAATCGAACCCGGAACCTTCCGTGTGTGAGCCAAGCGTCTTGACCACTACGCCACGGAGGCCGCCAAAAAACGTTTATCGCAGGAGGCGAAATTGGCCGTTCACAGTGGAGTCCTGGTACTTGCCCTTATGTACGGAAGCGAAGTGTGGAATTGGAAAAACTAAATTGAAAGTATGTTGAATGCTGTCGAAACGCGATCTCTCAGGGGAATTTATCGTAAAAATATATTCGATAGAAGCATTATCGACAAAATAATGAAAGAAGTTCTGCGTTGGTTTGGACATGAGGGAATAAACGGCGAAAGAACGGCTAAAAAGATTTGTGATCAGAATGTTGATGGATACAGGAAACGAGGAAGACCGAAAAAGACGTGGCATGACTAAAGCCAACAAAGTCTTTACGATGGACATGTCAAATTTCGGAAAAATCAGCGCGGGTGCATGAGTTGATTGATGAATGTAGATAAAGCGAAGACTGCATGTAAAGACAGAGTTATACGGCTTTCTATCTATGGCGTGTTAGTTTGTATTAGGTGTTTACATAAGCTGTGTCCGTTTTTCCAAATTTAATCTTGTGCACCAAAAGTAAAACAAAATGGTAAAGGTTATTCATAGGTATAGTCCGAAATACCATTTTCTGCTCAACAAGATATGTGATGTGCTTGCTTTCAAGTTACACATATTATTTTATTTGATTACAAGTCTTCTAATTGGGATGTCACGTAGACAAAAGTGGGCATTTTTAACACTTCCTTATGTCCGCATTCAATTGAGGGGAAAAAAGCTGCCAAAGATACTCGCGATATTTGCGCAGTATACGGCGAAGATGAATTATTGACTAATTTATTGTAAAATAATGAAGGAGAAAACGTTATTGACTAATGTTCTCTGTATCTTGAAAATAACTGACACATGTTAACATCCAATATCATATTTGAAATAACCATTGTATTCGGTTATTCTGAAAACAGAAGTCAACGTTTGTACCTAAAGTTGATGATTGTTAAAGTTGATGCCGCCCGTCAAATAATAAATACGTTTTCTAGAGGCGATTATTGTAATGGTATCTACGCAGGTCTACCAATTAAAAAAGGATTCGCCTACAGTCTGTATTGAATGCCGCAGCGAGACTTATTTTTGGAATCTCTTAAGCTTAGTCATATCACTCCACTACTTCGGGATTCTCACTGGCTACGTTTTCCACAGAGGGTGGAATACAAACTCTGTTGGCTTATGTATAAGTCACTGTACAACTCTGCTCCAGAATATCTAAGGGAACTCTGCATTCCAGATGAACTAGCTGACAGACGTCTTACGCTTATATCAGCTACATCTACGTCTAAAGGAAAAGTTATCATACCTATACGCAAACAGCGCACTGAATTCGGCGAACGCGCATTTGGGGTCGCAGGCCCTACGGCATGGAATGCTCTCCCAGCCGAGGTGCGAAACTGTTAGAGTGAAGTGATGTTTCGGAAGAAACGTAAAACCCACTTGTTCTCTTAATCATTTGAATAAATTTTATTTAACTTTTGTACATAATGCTATTTTTACATTGGCGGGCTTATTGCCAAATGGCAATTTCTTCCAACCAACCAATAAAATAAAAGTTATATTTTTATAATTCAAGTTACAGAACATATTCAATGGAAAAAAAAGATTAAAAAGCTAAAGATATACAAAAATAGAAATAAACGTATTTTTTTAATAAATTTCCTGAAATCAAAACTATTACTCAATGGGAAAAGGGAAAAAAGAGGAAAAAGGAGGAAAGATTAAGGAAGAGAAAGGAGATGTTTCTTCTAACGTGATTTAAACAGAGCTAATGTAGTAACATGTTTGATGGTGGATGGGAGATGATTCCACAGTCGAGCCGCATGGACACTATATGAGTTAGAGAAGAAAGAAGAATTGTGGATGGGTATTAAGAGAGTGCCTTGAGAATTAGAACGAAGAGGTAAACGATGAACTGATAAGCGTTGAAATTTTTCACACAGGTATATAGGAGCGTTAGGACTATGAAGTACATTGAACAGAAGTGAGAGGGAGTGATAGTCTCTCCGCTGTCTAATTTTGAGCCATTTCAGTTGCCTACGATAGTCAGAAATGTAGTCATATTTCCTAAGACCAAAAATGTACCTTATGCATGTATTCTGAAGTCGTTCAAGTTTATCGAGTTGCTCACAGCTTAAATTAGTCATGGAAACATCAGCGTAATCTAGAATGGGTAGTAGTAGTATAAATCCTTAGCATGTGGTGACAAATAACATTGTTTTTCTTAAATTAAAAAGTTGAAATTAAATTTATATCTTTATATAATCACATTGTAAAGCGCCCTTGAGGTATTATATAACGAAAATGATAATAAATAAATAAAGCAAAAGCGCCGATAATAATTATGGAATAATGGTTAAATGCTTACAGATTTTGACAATATAAAGTACATTTGGTAATGTATGCAAAATAAAACACGTTTATTGGATTTTAATTCTACTTTATTTTTTCAAATATATATCTTGGTTTGTATAGAAATCCTCAATCATCAAACAGCAATTATTTTTAGTATATAAGAAAACTTTGTAAATATTTAACTAACAAGACGAAACGCGTCGCAATATACCCTCTTAAAAAATAAAGTATAATTAAAATCCAATAAACGTGTTTTATTTTGTATACATTACCAAATTTAATATGTAATTCTACCAATTGTCTGCATACACAATAAATATAAAGTACAGTTCAAAAATAATAAGTGGCTTCAACAACAGTTAATGTTAAAATTATATTCTGTATCCAGTTACAGGCGGATGAAGAATACGGTTTTCGGCTTGTATTCTGAATGCTTTCGCGAGCGCAGAGAAATCTTTTTATCGCGTATTTACGTACTAAAACAACAGTCTCTAGGGAAACATATCTCTAAGCTGATTTCTAGAAGTAGGTTTACTATTTATTTATTTATTTATTTATTTATTCACACTCTTTATCAAAATACAATTCCATATTCACTTTGCCCAGCTAACAAGGGTACATACCCCGTTCCAAGCTAGGCAATTACATTTTTATATATTATAATAGTTAACAAATTAATATAGAGCACAGACAAACAAAATATAAACTTATTCGGATACACATTTTGATTCATATAAATACAGACATAAACATATATACACACATATATATATAAATATACACATGTACATACATTTACATACATGTACATACATACATTTATATATATATATTCCAAATATACTGAAACAGATCAGTTTGTATGTTCCCAATCATAATAATTATACTAAAGCGAGATCTTATACACTGTTTCACGTATCCAGAAGCCGTAGAAATGCAAGATAATATGGACCTATTTATCTGTACATATCGGCAGTTTCTATTCATTAACTTCTACCTTATATTTACAATCTGCATTACGCGATGGGTTAAACAACCCGTAAAGTAATGCAGGCTACAGTTGTTAAATAAAGCTGTTGAAATAAAGTTAGATATGAATAACTCCCTAGGGAGGAAATCCAGCCAGTCTGCAAGCATTTGGACATACTCAAACATTGTTGAATTACTACCTGGTAAAAGAAGAAGTATAAAAATTGGAAAATTGTTTTCAGGCGTTGCCTAGTAGGTGATTTGGTTCAGCCGGATGAATCTCACCCACGTTTTCAGCTCTTTTACTTCACAAAAGTCAACAGATGGAAGAGTTGAGGAAATGTGGATGTTCAAACATAGGTAGATTGGTGAATGTTACACAGTGTGTAAAGTGGCCACTTAAACCAGCCAATGACAGGTCATAAGCACTGTAAATGCCTAGACTTACATATCCCCTTCTCAAAAATGTTTTCCGTCTCTGTTGAAATAAATTTAAATATTAATAATTCCCTAGGAAGGAAATCCAGCCAGTCTGCAAGCATCTGGACATACTCAAACATTGTTGAAATAAATACCCGCTTAAAGAGTGTTCTCTACGCTCGCAAAAGCGTTCAGAATACCAGCCCTGAGAGTGGAATGGAACGAGAACCTTCGCGACGGGGTCTTACCAACCTGTATATAGAACCCTGGAAGAACGTTTTCGACTTTTGGTGCCTTTTCTCAGGTAAAAATTCTGAAAAGGGTAATCGAGTAGAGATAAGTCCGCCTTGTATTAGTTAGCCGGATGCAACTTATTGAATTCAGACAATTTGTAACAAAAGGTAAGGTGATCAGTCTTCAAGTGCCAGTCCAGGAACAGTAAAGTTTTTAATTAAAGTAAATTTATCAGAACATTGTTTTTTAAGGGAAACAAATAAACAATTATCCCCTTGAAGTAAATATAAACCTTGAAAATGTAAAAAAAAGACCAGGGACAGTAATAGATAAATTTAAGTGTAAAATCACTATTAAAATAAATATTTCACGTCAACACTACCAGGGTGATATTCCAAACGCTTTTGCGACCGTAGAAAATACTTTTATCTCGCGTATTTTGGTTAAGTTGGGGTAGAGTGGGAGTGGGGTTTGAACCTCGGACCTCTAGCCCGTGAGTCCGCAACACTAGCCACGGGACCACAACCCGATTTCGTACACAGAACGCTCAACACAGACTAATATGCAATATTATATTTAGTGAGGGTAGGATAGGATAACAAATAACATGATTATTTGGATAAATTAAAACTATGGGAGAAGATTTTTTTTCTTCACCAAAATAAATCCAATATACGAATTATCGAGTACTGAAAATGCGAAATATTCATTAATATTTCGTATAATGATAAAAAAATGTGGCGATGCAAAATAAAAATAGTATTTTACGAATTGCAGGCTGTTAAAACCCTTCCATTAGGGTCAGAGAAAACCAGCGTTCCATTTAGTACTGAAAGTAATTCAAATAAAAAACGATTCCCTCCAAATTTGGTACACAGTTCGCTTCGCAATTTGGCCAATCAGAGGCGTAATATTGAGGCGTATTTTAATACCTTAATTGGAGATGGAACGAACGTAGCTCCGTGTGCGTGGCTGTTTATGGCGTTCACCTAGTTTCATCTGGCCACATACCAATAACTGCATCTCAGCTGTGCGCTGTGCCTACTTGGTCATGAAAAATCACTTTTACACAGTTGCAACACTTGCCGCCATGCCTACTGGCCAAAATCAAATTGAGAATGCCGGGAAAATGTTAACTTCTGCCAGAAACCAAACGATTAATGACGCTTCAAATTAGATTTACGGCATAATACGAGTATTTCATGAATAAGAATTTTTATGTGATTGTTAAAAGAAAATGTAGAAAATTTCATGATGATTCGAGTTGTTGATCAAATAATTTAAGTTTTAGATTAACTGCGTCATTTTATGGGAAGACGCTATTAAAATAACTGTTTCGAACTAGTATGTGGGTATAATTTGATTTATGTGGAAAATATTTTACGTAGTTCTGTGTCGTAGTTCAAATCAAATTATCATGACAAATTATACATAAACCATTCTATGAACTGAAAAAACTTATTCTGTGTTCAGATGGATGAATAATATAGTTCTGTGTGTAAAATAGAACCAGAACCCCGGACGAGTGCTTTCGACCTGATTGCTGCTCTTAGGTAAAAATCCTGAATAAGGAAATCGAGTGGAGATAAGTCCATCTCGTTCTGTAGTGGTTGGTGCGTTCGCCTAGCATGCTTGAGGTCCTGGGACGACTCCTAGTACGGTAGACGTGATATATTGGTTTTAAGGGTGGTTCTTCACTGCAATATTTCATTGTTCTTAGACTGGTATCGGATACGCAAGACTAACCACCTTACCATCATGTAACAGATGATCGAAATACGCTGATCCGGTATACTCAAACAGTGCCCTATGCACCACTGGGTGGGGATAGGGAAAATATAAAAATACCTACTAAGGTATAATCGGAACTCTTAATTAAGCGCACTTTAGTATAAATAAACAATATAATGTAGATTTCTAAATAAAAAAAATAAATGTCATGAGTAGTGCTTTTAGAAACTATTTTTGGTAAAAAATTGATTCTCAATTTTAATTCTAAACATTATAATTACCGAAATTTATTTCAGATTAGGTGTCTGGTGTTCCAAGATGAATATCTATTTAAATTTGAATAAATTCTGTCCAATTAACAAATACAGCACGCATTAAATAAATTTCACCTAATATTTTAAAGCCAAATTTAGCTTAAATTCACTGTTCTGGAACATAATTCAAATTGCAAATTTATATTTGTCCATACTGATCATCGTGGTTTCGGATGTGACGGGGTTTAAAGAACACCCTGTATACTTGTACATATATACACCCTCTCACGCCAAAACCAAACCCCACTCCCTCACCCAGCACCCTCACACAAAGCACATAATTATTTTGAATATTTTTAATGTTTTCTTTTCGAACTTCAGTTGATTTTTTTATTGTTTTAGTGTAGAACACTTAGGGGCTTTATTTAATGCTTCAATACAATGTTGTACCTATTTATTTTTCAATGATGTGGTTTTCTCTAGTAAACATTTTTTATTTGTATGTTTGCAGTATTAACTTGATGAATCATTGTTATTTACAATATTTTTAAGAAATAAAATATTTTTGTTTTATGAACCACTTTATTCATTTACACAACCGACTCGTTTCGGCAACACGTTGCCCTCTTCAGGGTAATACACTAAATTGCGTGTCAACATGGACAAAAGAGTATGGTTTACTAATAAACCCATCTAAAACACAAATTATGTTTGCGGGTAGTCAAGGATTGCTTAGTAAGCTAGACATATCTTCACTTAATCCTCTTATTGTCAATGGTACCAATATTCAATACAGGAAATCCGTAAAAAAATCTAGGAGTACAAATGGATGAACATCTCTGCTGGCGAGCTCATACTAATGAATTAAGCCGCAAAATATTTTCAGTCCACACTCACTTAGAAGGTTGCAAAAATTCTTACCCATTAATACTGAATGCACCCTTGTACAAGCATTACTACTACCCATTCTAGATTACGCTGATGTTTCCATGACTGATTTAAGCTGTGAGCAACTCGATAAACTTGAAGGACTTCAGAATACATGCATAAGGTACATTTTTGGTCTTAGGAATTATGACCACATTTCTGATTATCGTAGGCAACTGAAATGACTCAAAATTAGACAGCGGAGAGACTATCACTCCCTCTCACTTCTGTTCAAAGTACTTCATAGTCCTAGCGCTCCTATATACCTGCGTAAAAAATTTCAACACTTATCAGTTCATGGTTTACCTCTTCGTTCTAATTCTCAAGGCACTCTCTTAATACCCACCCACAATTCCTCTTTCTTCTCTAACTCATATAGTGTCCATGCGGCTCGACTGTGGAATCATCTCCCATCCACCATCAAAGATGTTACTATATTATCTCTGTTTAAATCACGTCTGAAGAAACATCTCCTTTCTCTTCCTTAATCTCTCCTCCTTTCCTTTTTCCTGTTTTCTCTTTTTTCCTTTTTCCCATTGAGTAATAGTTTTGATTTAAGGTCATTAATAAACAAATACGTTTATTTCTATTTTTTTATATTTTTAGCTTTTTAATCTTTTTTTTCTATTGAATATGTTCTGTAACTTGAATTATAAAAATAAAACTTTTATTTTATTGGTTGGTTGGAAGAAATTGCCATTTGGCAATAAGCCCGCCAATGTACAAATAACATTATGTACAAAAAGTTAAATAAATAAAAAATAAAAAATTAAGAACTCTTTTTAAATTAAAAAAAAAACAAATTATAAATATTACCTACATACGACCACGGTTCGTATTGGAAACCAAATTTGCAATACAATAGATAAGGTATCAGACGATTCTCATATCCAGTTTTATACCAAATATGGTCATGTTTACCCAATGCCAGTGAACAATAGACTTGTTCTCATTATTTCAGTTTTAGGTAATGTAAGTTACGATTGAACCGGGTCGTGGTTTCCTAGTGTTCGAACCCCACTCTACTACAACTTCATTCCTATTTTCTAATAATGCGTTATTTACAACTTACTCGTTAAATATGTCCCTTAAATGGTAAATCATAAGAAATAAGAACGCAAATACTTTAATCAAATAAAAACGATGTAGATTTTTACCGAACGAGAAATAAAGTACTTGCATATATTATTTTGATATCAGATCTACATCAATAATCTCCATATAAAGCTACGGCAAAGACAATAATTATAACAACGACATAATAATTCGGAATTCTTAAGACTTTTTCTAAATACAATTTCTTTCGGTAATATCTGTTAAGTGATTTTATTTTTTAAAAGTATTTTTAACATAGTTTCAATATAGTTAAATATTTTGTCAAAATAAAATTACGCATTTTTCCTTTTTGTCATAAATAAAAATGTGTTTCAAAATAAAATCCATATTATCCCCTTAATAAAATTCAAAATGTCACTTAACAGATATTTTTACGGGGCGAGGTAGATCATTTCCGGTCTCGTATTTGTACCGTATGGCTTTTGAAATTATTCTATATATACCTACGGATCTCGGCATAGCTTATGAAGTACACACATAATGAGGAACTTCAGCCCTACGGGAAATTGGAAATAAAAAATGTTTTATTAGGCGCGGTAAAAATTAGAACAATAAATTGTACGGAAAGTTTCTTAAAAATGTGTAAAAAAAACTATCTTAATAAAAACGAACAACTTTGAACGACGTCACTAGTTCATATGAATAAACCAATGAGAATAGAGTTGTGAAAGATTTCTGGTTTACGGTAAGTCAACAGACCAATCGGCAGACTGACCGAGAAGAAGTGGAAGAGAACTTGAGACGTCACATGCGGAGTAATTTCAGAAATACAAAACTTCAAAAATCATAGCGCTGATAAACCAGACATATACATTTTTTGGCCCAGTTTAAGAGTAGGTATATCAACTTTTTTTTAAACTTTCTCAAAAAACTCTCTCCTTCATTTTATTTCAATAATTCAGTTATTTGTTCATAAAAAAATAACATAGAAAAGTTTTATTTGAAAAAAATATGGATATAAATTGGATTATGAATAATTTTTACAAAACCTTTAACTTCTTTTTGTACTGCCATACCGAGTCGTGAAATATATCGAGATCTAATCGTTGCTCATTTTCAGAAAAGTAGTAATTGCTCGGTTGATTGGTGAATTCTTGGCAGCATTTGTTTGAATGAATGATGAACCAACCAATGATATGAGAGCTGTAAGGATATCCGGTTTGCGTATCATAAACGAACCAATCGGAAGAGCTAACAGAGAAATACCTCTGACATCACACGCGGAGTTATTCCAAAAATACAAAACTTTAAAAAATCACAGCGCTGATAATATAGGTATAAACATAAAAATAAAAAAATTGCTTTGCTAACTAGTCTATTAACAAATATTTTTCTTTTAAAAAACACTGAACTTCCTCATTAAAATGAGCCCATTACATGCCTAGCTATTTTTCCATATTATTTTCTTAAAAATGTGTTGCAATAAATTTAAATCTAAAAATCTCCCTAGGGAGTGAAATCTAGCATGGTCTACAAACTAAAAATATTGGAGATTTGAATGTATCAACTTACCTATATTTTTGTTGATAATTCTTGAGAAACTCCATTATTTATTTAACTTTAGGCGAGTATTACTTCCATACTTCACTCTTAAAAGTGTTCTCTATGTTTGTTGAAATATAAGAGTAGAATTTGTATCCGCGGACTGTACAATTATTACATCGCATTGTTCTGACAAATGGAGCAGGAATCAAGAAAATAAAACTTAGGCACTTGGTACTCACTTACCCACATTTTAAGTAGGTAGGTATCTATCAATTTTACTAAAATATAAAAATATCCATATGTTTTTGACAACTGAATGGTGCTTTACTAAAAATTTTAAGGTTGACTTTGTCCATATATTTTTTTAGTGCAATAATAGTGAGCAAATTGGCAACCGTGTATTTTGTGTCAAAAAATGTTACAAATTAATACAAATTACTTTGCGCACCTACTCAAGTCCGACCTTTTTGTTTCATATTATATTGCACACCACCATGAAAACTTTTTTTTTAATACCTACCATTGCCTGATGCTTAGAATACGTTTTCATTCGTAATTTTTCGTTAAAATAAAATAAATATTACTTAATGTTAAAATACTCGTTTTAAAAACTACGTACATTTCTATTACAAAGTGACATTGCAAATCCACAATCCACGTTTATGTTATTTTGCCTTTAAACTAGAACGCATTTCAAAATGAAATATCGTATTTCCCATAGAATTATAATTTATATATATGTAATTCTATGGTATTTTCCCTGTCAATAAAAACCGTTAAAATACTTAAAATATATGTGTTTGGTGTGGATACTGCCATCTATTAAAAAAACAGTGAAGTTTTCTTGTCAACGGGTAAAACATTTTTATCAATCTTCATTACCGTCAAATATTTTTTTATTTAAAACTACCACTAGAGGGCGACACAACAAAAATTAAAACAAAATTCTTCTATTGCCATTGCCATGGACATAAAAAAAATATTGGTCAGTGTTTTGTGATAACATTTTTAGAATCATGTAACATATGAGTTATTTACACTAGTTGATACGTTTAAAAGACCAATGTGCTTACAAAAAACGCTCTAAAGTGAAATAATGACAGCTGTAACAGATAACAGGTATGCATAGTGTCGTCTACAATCTCGTTTGACGTATCCTTGGTTCTTGCTAATGTATTTTTTTGTTATAGGAAACGATCAAGAGAAGATGATAATTGCGATTTCATGCCTTTATCAAAAAGAATAAACAATCTGCACATTAATAATGTTAATATGAATGCAAATCAAGTTCAAGGACATCAACATCAAATATCATTGCGAGAAACATTTCGGGAAGAAGGTCCTACGACTCTACGACAAACCCCATACAATCCCGGAGTCAGCTCATCACAAAGCCATTATTATTTTGATAATAAATTATTATTCGAATTGTATTTGGAAAGGCTACAAAGGAACGGGCAGCACCATAGCTACTGATCATCTGCGAATCTGCTTTTCGGTGTACCTACGAGTTAAATTTGTTATGTACCTTCTATCATTAATTTATTTAAATATTTTTTGTCTAGTCAGAAGACATAATCATAAGCCTAATATTATTTTGCAATACAAACAATATTTCGATTACGTTGTTTGAATTTTTTGAATTTCACACGTTCTCGTTTCGAAATTTGTGTTCCGAGTAAAAATTGACATTTCGTAAATTTAATATGGGCGCCATGTGTTCAACGTTCAACGGTGCATTCTGGCGGCCAATGAATGAATTCAAACTGTCATGGCGGATTTAGTTTCGCGCAGGTGTTCTTTCTGTGAGCAGCTCGATCTTTCATTTTTTCGCGATTTATCTCGATAGAAATAGTTCGCGGATTCCTTCATCATCAAAAAACGGCGTATGCTGGTGGGAAACCTCAGGTGCGTACACGATGTGTTATGTATTTTTGTTTACGAGGAATATAAATACGTGACCCTATTAGAAGTGCGCTTTCTAGTTCTGTGAGAATAGAGGAATCAGTTTACTTAGATGGCCGGTACCGTTATCCGAATGTGTCGTGCCGAGGTTGTCGAGAGACGATGGTCCTCCCTCTCGTGTCGGAGGACGGGAGGACACGACACGAGACGCGACCCCTCCTCTCGCGGCCCGACGTTTCCTGGCTATCGGAGTCGGGACGGAGCCGTAATTTGGTGTATTTACGCATATGGAGGGGATCTTGCAACTTGGTGGGGATGCGTTGTGATGGAAACTCGGTTTCTTGACCAAGGAAACGAGACTGGTAGGGGGGTGAACAACCTGTGAACCTACTCGACTCGCTTTCAGACGATTTATTTCATTCGGGCTTTTCTTCCGCTCCGATGGGAGTTTTCTTACATAACGCTGCGTTAGCAATAGCATCCGCGAGTCCGTTAGGTTAGGTCCGCCATCCTCCAGAATTCCGTTTACGCGAGCTGCAAAAACTAATAACGGTTGTATTTTGGCTAACCTTATAATTACCGCAATATGTTTTTCAGATTTCAGGAAAATGCTTCGTGAGGTTGAACGGTAAATGTCAATTTACGCTTTTAGTTCTCAGGCGTGCTTGGCATACGAAATTCTTTGCTAGGCTCGCTTTGTTTATTGTTTTTCAAGGATAAATGGCTCGGCCAAAACCGAACATTAAAAATTTTACGTATCTGATCATTCTCGTAATTGTTTAGTTTTAGAGTTTGTGACGTCATAATACGCTCTCTCCGCGTATCATTGTGATTCTAAATATAATATGTACTGTACTAACTACTAATCATTATTCATCCCAAATGTATACTCTATATGATTGATATGATCACAATAAAATACTTCCTTTTTCCAAATAACCAAGTGTTTTCATTACGTTACATTACTTGACTCATGCCATTCTAGTGCCTAAATATGTAAATATAATATATAGTTGGTAGTATGTAGTATGTATACAATAACTGGTACATATGTAGTGCGTGTCTCTAGCTCTAGGTATAGATAGAGGTGTATAGGTGAATGTTCGGCGCAGCGTATAGCCAACATTTTACTTTCTCTTTACGGTGTGATCTGGCTCATGGTAACATAGAGTAGGAGTCAAACGCTTTAAAATATTTCATTTTAAACATTATTATGATTTAATTTTTAAATGTTTTACTGCCGGCATCAGTAAAGGTTCATTTACTTGAGAGGTAAATGTTACCAATTATGCTTCTCAAATATGTTTTCCGTCTCCGTTCGAATGCTCATAATAATAAATGTTTTTCAGTGAATCTATTAGCACTTTTATATATATGAGGAAACTTTATATGCAATATTTACAAAAGCATGCCCGCTTAATGAGAAAGTTCTGTGGTTTTAAAAAAAATATTTGTTAATAGACCATCACACTAAGCCAAATTTAAAAGAATATTTTTACGTATCGTATTATCAGCGCTATGATTGTTTAAAGATTTTTAATTTTGAAATGAAATTTGAAGTTACTGCGCCAGTCACGTTATAAGTTCTAGTCGGCGAGTTCTGCTGATTGGAGAGTTGGCTTCCTGGAAACCAGAAATCTATTTCAACACTCTACAATAGGTTGATTCAGAAGAACTTGTGACGTAATTCAAATTAGTTTATTTTGATTCATTTTTCATACAATTTTGAGATAATTTGCCTTACAATTAAATGCTCTAATTTTTGCCGCATGTAAGAAAACATAATTTATATCTAATTTCCCATAGCACTGAATTTCCTCATTGATTTCCGCCTAGTTTTGCAGTGGATGGAGCATTTGCCTACCATGCTTAAGGTCCCAGGCTCGATTGCTAGGAAGAAAGTTATAAAAATAAATTATGTGGTTTTACACTGATACTCACTATCACTAGATTAGCACATGTGTAATGTAACAGGTGATTGAGCTATGCTTATTTTCTTTACTAATGCTGTGCCCTAGGCACCATCTGGTGCGGATAAAAGTTTTAGCTTCAGTGCCGCAGAACAGCATTTATTTGATATTTTTAGTAACATATATATTATAATGTCGGCCCCGAAACATATATATTTGTCGGCCTCGTGGTGTAATGGTCAGCGCGTTTGCCTACCATGCAAGAGGTCTCGGGTTCAATTCCCGACATGGTTGATAAAAAATATTTATTTACAAGGGTGTTTTCATACTGAAATATTTCATAGTCCCTGGACTGGTACCTGAAGCGTAAGACTGATAATCTTACCTTCACCCAACAAAAATGATCAAGATATGCTGCATTTGGTGTAACAATGCAGTTCTCTATGCACCATTAGGTGTGTAAAGGGAACATTATTACATTTTACATTTATAAATACATATTAATCATTTACCAGTTAGTCCACATTTGATCGCAGAAATCCATTCCGTACATTTATATGATGTACATTTATTAATGACTTTTTAACAGTTACTGTAAAGAACTGAGGAGTTTTTCCATTTGAAGTTCTTCTATGGTAATAATAGTTTTCGGGAGATTATACCTTTGAAAGTTAGGTTTGAAGAATGCTTTAAATATTAATAATAATAATCTGAATCGTTTCCATTTTATGTGCCTGTGAGCTCTGCAGACTTCTCAACAAACTTTCTTTTCTGTAGCCTACTTGCGGTGCCTCTCACCTCTCACCAGTCTGGTGCCTACTCCTACTTCTCTAGGTCCAATATCTTTCTCGTTTTTGGTCTTGTCGCCAGTTAACCCTTCCCCAGTGATTTTTTCCTCCCATCTGCCTACCCTCTGTGTGGTGGGGTGAGACTGCAAAGCGGTTCAACAGCTGCGAGTGGTGTAAACACTGCCAATCTGGTGCTTCCTGTGACACTACACCAAATCAGTGAAAGTTATACCAGTCATTAATGTGAGTAGGGTCTAAAAGAAAAAAATCCATACCCTTGTGTGGCTATGATGTCATTTGAATCTACATAACATAGTTCATACTCTTTTTTTTAAAATAGTAATTAACATATTACAACAGAGATGAAGAACACTTTAGATAAGGTAATATAGAAGTCTAGGCATCTACAGGGCTTATGACCTGTTATTATCTGGTTTAAGTGGCCACTGCAACATTCACCATTCTGCTCATATTTGAACATCTATATTCCTTCAGTTCTTTCATCTGTTGATGTTTGTGAAGTTAAAGAGCTGAAACCTTTATTTATGCGGGTGAGATTCATCTAATTGAATTATTTCACCTACATACTAGGCAACGCTTGAAAATCTTATTTTTTCAATTTCTATACTTCTTCATTGACCAGGTGGATTTATCAACAATATTTTGAGTTTGTCCAAATGTTTGTAGACAAGGACTGGATTCATGTTCTTCATCTCTTTTGTAATATGTTAATATTAACAGCTCCAGTCCTTGTCTAGAAAAATTTGGACAAACTCAAAATATTGTTGAAAAATAGTCACGTCGTATTTTGCTATAACAGGCCTAAATTATATAATTATTTTTACAAATTTTGGAAAATAAGTTGTTGAACAGTATATATATGATATTTTGAGCATGTCCAAATGTTTTTAGACAGACTGGATATCACTCCCTATGGAATTATTAAGATCTGAAATTCGGCATTGTAGGTGAAATAATTCGGCCAGATGAATCTAACCCGCTTCCATAAAGGTTTCAGCCCTTTTGTTTCACAAAAGTCAACAGATGGAAGAGTTGAGGAAATATGGATGTTTAAACATGGGCAGAATGGTGAACGTTACTCAGTGTGTAAAGTGGCCACTTAAACCAGCCAATGATGAGTCATAAACCTTGTAAATGCCCAGATATCCATATTACCTTCTCAAAAATGTTTTCCCTCTCTGTTGCAATAAATTTAGTGCGTGTCAATTTTTTGTTTTTAAATACCTGTATTTCAAAATATGACATCTTTTGCTTAATGTAACGTGACATTACAGCACTGTTTCCAGAGGGATTTTTTAACACAGTCTTTTTAGAGTTAAAAGTACTCATTCTTTATTAGAATTCGTCTACTAAAAAAAAATGAAAAAAAAAACAGTCAAAAATGGCCCTGAAAACTCATACTGAGAAAATAAGACCACTGAAATTCTACACTACACCAGACTTTTTTTATTATGCCTATACAACAGTTTGCTCAATTTTCATTTTCAAAGAAGTGACGTAATGAATTTATTCAAAATAAAACACTTTGTAAATTCACCACACAAGAGTTTAATACATTTAAACACTACTAGTTTCTAGTTTATATTTACACCTGAGGATGGGTTATACTGATTACCCAAAACTAGTTGTGTTTTAATGTATTAAACTCTTGTGTGGTAAATTAACAAAGTGTTTATTTGAAATAAATTCAAAATGTTTTTCCACTAAGTAAATGCTGAAACAATAAATAATATAAGTGACACAATGATCAACAGTCATTTGATCATGGTCTTTCTTCGATAATGATTAAATCTTCGCACACTTGCTCTATAATTTATCCCCTCAGCCATTCCCTCTATGATGTCGTGCAGGAGACCCTCATGGCGCATAATGTGGCCGATCCATCTGGCTCGCGTTTTGAGATTTGATTAGGTGCCTACCTTCTTCGATTCTGTTAAGAACCTCGTCATTAGTGATGTGGTCTCTCCCGCAAATTCCTAATATTTTTCTGTAGCACCACATCTCGAAGGCCTCTAGTCTTTTTTTATCTCTTTCGGTTAGGCACCATGTCTCACAACCGTACATCAATATGCTCCATACATATGTCTTGGCAAGTTGCTCGTGGAGTTTTAGATTGATATTATTTGACTTAAAAATCTTTGATTTTTTGTTAAACGCAAGCCTTGCTTGGTGTATGCGGCAGTCGACTTCTCTTTTTGTTCTCCCATCCCAGGTGATCCTGCTTCCAAGGTACACAAACTCTTTCGCGTTTTTCAGAGTTGCTCCTGACATTACTATATTCATTCTTTGCCCATTACGGGCCACAGTCATTACTTTGGTTTTGCTCCTGTTTATTTTTATATTATATTTGTTATTTAATACATTCTCCATGGATGTCAGAGCCTCGGTGAGTTCTTCTTCACATTTAGAAATCAGAGCGATGTCATCGGCAAACCTTATCAATCATAACAGAAATGTAAGATAAAAAAAAGCAATCTGTTGATTTCTCTAAAATTTTATTGTGCACGCGGAAACATTGATTGACACACCAGAGTAGATAAGTAAAGGGTCATTTAATAAGAGTAATTGAATAAATGAACTTAAATTGATATTTTTATATCATTTTAAATAATATTTGATGTTTTAAAGATAATGTTGATAAATTGTCCACCACCGCGTTGTTTAATCTGAGGTCCAATTTTCATTAGTTCTCTCATTAGATGAGCAAAGTAGGGTAAAAAAAATTACTACTCTGGCAACACTAACGACATGTCCATTGTATTTTCTTTTGACAATCTGACTGATGGAAAAATAATTAAATTTTTAAGTAATGCATTTTATACTTACACATACATTTGCTAATTACACATGAAATGTGATCCCATCCTGTTTCTTTAAGATTCCAGCAGTATGTCTACACTCTAAAACGACATAACACGGCGTTGTTGTGTTCAAATCGGAAGACGTCTGCAATGAAACTAATGGGTCAAAATATAAAACTACTCTTTTAAGAGTAGTTTAGTCGCCTTCTGTTTGATGCGAGTATGCGGTTTCTGGACTATTTTAAATTCTATGGGGACATCTATTAGTTTTTCGGTAATAATATGTGTATTCAATAAAACGCATATTTATTCATAGTTTTTCTTTATTCACACCTAGTTGAAATACACAATAATTGTTACGAGAGATAATGTCGAGTACCTTTATTTAAATCACCTTCCCATCTCAGTACAATACTGTTAGCCTAAACAGTTAGCCTGGAGATGTAGCCACTGCGGTAAACTAATGGAACTCTGAATTTTCCAGTGATTATCTGATTCTAGGAATTTCTTTGTTATTTTCTCCAACAGTGATTCCGCCAAAAACTTCGTAATCTAAGAACACAAAATTCTTCTGTTTTGAGGGCACTCAGATCCGCTAAATATGCCATCATCGCCGCACTACTAAGCGCTACCATCAGACGATTTTGAATTTTTTTTTTGCAAGTTGATCTTTTTCTGAAAATGGGACATTTTGATATCCCGATGCTGTGCTTGGGGACAGGACAGGCTACCTAAATACACTGCATTCCCATTCAATACACTACGTATGGCTACATTGTGACTTCTATGACTTCATTCCAATGTTTTTGTCTCTTGTAAATGCTGCCATCTTGTTCAGCATAATGAACTAAATTATCATAAATAAATTTGCGTAGTTAACAATGATCCACATTCTGTTATGTGCCAAAAACCAATTTAAAAGTCAACGAATTCATAATATTTGTCAGTTTAAATCATGTCTCATTCCTCATAATGATTAGTAATATCCATAAGAAATATTTTTCTTATATGTACATGCTTGTTCACCTGGCCCACGATTATGAACGGCTATCTTCATCGGTATTATACTGAGACGGTATAAACTAATATTGATATTTATGTACGAAAGTGTGTATCTTCGTCGGTAACCAGAAAAGTAGAGTTGGAGCTATACAATGTCTTCTCTCTTTTATGTACTTTTTATTTAATATATTTTTTTTTTTTTTTTGAATTTAGTTATTTTTTCCCCTCTCCTCCTGCATTCATAATAAATTAATGTGAAATCCGTAATTGGTCTTACTTTTTTTAATTGTTCTTAAGACTGTATGATTTCCTTAATAAATATTTAGAAAAAAAATTGTAAACATATATTTTCATATAAAAAACTTAATTTTACTTTGTAGATAAAATTGAAGATTAATTTTTAACTTCCCATCAGAATACGTACCCAGTACACAACTTAAAATAGTTTTTCATTTATTTCAATGAAGTATTTTATAAGTAAGGATTTTATGAATTATTGTACTTAAACTCATTATTTACATCATATTTTAAGGTTTTCTTTCTACATGTTTTATTTCCTGTTATTAACTTATTGTACAATTTGAAACCAAATTTCAGCGGTCGCCATTTACGTATTCTTATCTCTAGTATTATATTAATTTATTTTATTATTAAATATAAACTTAATACACTTCCCCCACTAAGCAAACATCTACCGAAAATGACAAATTCACATACTCGTACCTAGTAAAAAAAATGTGTGTTATTAATTTATTTTAAGATTTAATTTGATGGAATGTGTTGAACCCAGGATTTTTTTTCGGGGATGGTTTTAAATTTTGTAGACCAATAACAAAAAAGCTCTATTTAAACCTTAAATTACACATAATTTTGAAAAAAATATGGAACATAAATTGAAAATACAAAACCAAACTTAATGTAATCTGATGTAAAGTTTCCGAGGTTTTTCTCCTAGTTTATCCAAAATAGCATCAGGACTTGGGAGCATAGATCTGTAAAGATCTCACAGTGTTAAACCATTTAACCTTTTGTCGGAAGATGAGTTTCATAGATATTTTTTTAGATGTTGTAAAACACAAAAGCTCTTTTATTCTCTGCAGTAGATACAGGCAAAGTTGTGACTATAGTCACCAATGTTTTAATGTTTGGCTCGGAAGTCTTATCACTGCATTATTTAAAATACACACATGGACAAGTACTCGTAATAAAATTCTTAATTTTAAAGATTCCTTATCTGCTTGGATTTTTTTTAATACATGTTTTGGTAGATCTGATGACCAAGTAATGTTTCCAAGTAAAATATTAAAATAAAAGCACGGAATATACAATAATGAGGGTATTGGAAGCAAACTTAGAAATCTTCAGTGAAGGAGTTACTAAGGTATTTGCAAAAAACTTTGTAAAAAGAATTGAGGTTTCTAATTATGCTTGACTAACTCAACGGAGAATGCTAAGTTTGCGGTGTGTTTTTACAAGATTTAGAGACGGTTTTGAATCACGCTATTATTTATGTAGGTATGTTTTCATTTATAGTTTATTTTGGCATCAATAACTAATTTTCCATTTTTGGTGGAGATTTCTAAGTTTGTATTTAATACCCTCGTATGTATATTAATTCGCCGATTATTTGTAAACATTAGGTAAAACGACCAAATGCCGAGTGCATAATAAATAATATAAAACTGCACTAAAAAGATTCGATGTGTAGATCTATTATGACAGGTCCCTATAAACTATTTCTCGCCCTCCAAGCTGAGGTCTTTAAAGAGCCTGGCTGCTAAGTGGAGGGTCAGTGTTCTCATATTGCTAAATCTCCTCCTCCTTCGATCGTATCGGGCTATTAGGTAAGGGGGAGGGCTCTAACATTCTCAGGTTTAACCAGTGGTGCTCTGAGGATGCGACTTCTTTTGCGTTCTTATATCAAACTGTTGAATTTTACAACTAAATCAATTATTTCATGAACAAATGTATGTTGAAACCTTTTTTACTCACATTTTTATCCACAACTAAGGTACAGAAGTTATTTCTATTTGCTGTAAGCAAAGGCGTCATAAATATTGTGAACTATCATTTGTTGTTGGCGGCCTCCGTGGTGTAGTGGTCAAGACGCTTGACTCACGCACGGAAGGTTACGGGTTCGATTCCCGGTGAGAACACAAAAATTAAAATGTGATTTTTCTCAAGCCTGGGTACTCTGTGATGTAATTCACCACTGTAATTAGGCCTCCTGGCCTGTTGTGGTGCAAAAAAAAAAAAAAATGTATCATTTCTACTCATTATTTAAAAAACCTTGTCATTTTCCTATAGCCAATGTCAGACAGCTTAAATTGCATTCAATTTAAGACAGACCGAAGTGCGGCTATAGCAACATAAAACTTTTTTATTACTACTCGCAACAAAGGTAAAATTGAAATAGTAAGACTACATACAATCAAATTATGCGAGCATCAGATTGTTCCAATTCTGTTGTTTTAGTTATCATAATACATAAATGATTATCTTTATTTTCAACTAAAAAATTCCATTGAAATAAATAGTTCCAAATTTTTTAATGAATATGCGGCATCATCAATAAGTAAAAACGATGTCACCTACAAAATAGCAGACTGTTTTACAGGCACAGAATTGATACATTCTCTGCTTTGTGTTGAGAACGATTATTAAGAATTTCTAACTTATTAAAGCAGAGGTGGAGAGCATTATAAAGAAGGGATATGGAAGTCTAGGCACTTATTTATGTGGCCACTTTACAAACTGTGTAACGTTCACCATTCTGTCTTTGTTTGAATATCCATATTTCTGCAATTCTTCCATTTGTAGATTTTTGTGAAGTTAAAGAGCGGAAACCTTTAATGATACAGGTGAGATTCATCTGACAGATTTATTTCATTTACATACTAGCTAACTTATGTCTAAAATGTTCTCTCTATCTGTTTTATTATGTCAATCTTAATAACCCCATAGGGGGTGAAATACAGTCCTTGTCTGCAAACATTCGGACAAACTCGAATTATTGTTGAAAAGAATTTCTGGTTTACATTTGATCGCTGTGTAAATAATTTAGGTTTTGAAATAGATAATTATTTCACCCTTTTTTTAAATTGTTAAAATAGAACCCTGGACTTGAGTGGATGAAGGTGTTATGTTGCAAATTTTAAACAATTTTATTTTTAATGTAATAGATTTTATGTTTATTTACGTACAGCCCTTTCATAAAATGCCAATTACACCTATAAACCAACACACCCAAAAAAGTAAATAATTGTACTGGTAAAAATAAAACAGCTTTGTTTTTAACCACTATTTTTTTTCTTTTCTATTAACCGTTTTCAAAGCTAAACAAGCTTCTTTCTCAAGGTTTACTTAGAATTCTTTCCTATTTCATGTTATGTTATCAGTATGCTGCCAATGAAGCGGACTAAAAGAAATATTGTTTTTCTGGTTATTTATTATTTTTTTCTTATTGTTAATGGTATTTTTAATTTCTAAGATTTCCATGTTGTGTAATTTTAATATTTTCGACATGAAGTACTTTTGATCCAGTGTCTTTATTGAATTTTTGATTATTTTTATCAGATGGTTTGCCATCCAAATAAAAAAAAATTGTGGTTAAAAACAAAGTTGATTATTATTTTTTTTTATAATAAATAACCACAAAGTTAGTGCTTCAATATAAAATTTAAATTGTACCGATGTTCAAAATTTGAACCCCAGATATCTCTGCTTTTTGTTTTCATCACATAACACCTGTATCCGCTTATGTCTTCGCATCATAGTTACTCTTATGAAAAATTGAGTAAAGATTAGTGTTCCTCGTGGTAAAGATTAGTGTTCCTCGTGGTAAAGATTAGTGTTCCTCGTGGTAAAGATTAGTGTTCCTCGTGGTAAAGATTAGTGTTCCTCGTGTTAAATTAATTAGTACGTCTGCCTACCTTGCTTGAGCATCCATCCGGGATATTTTTGGCAAGGTAGGCACAAAAGCATTGTATAATTAACATATTACAACAGAGATGAAGAACATTTAAGAGAAGGTAACATAGAAGTCTAGGCATCTACAGGGCGTTTGACCTGTCAATGGCTGGTTTAAGTGGCCACTTTACACACTGTGTAACATTCACCATTCTGCCTATATTTGAACATCTATATTCCTTCATCTGTTGATGTTTGTGGAGTTAAAGAGCTGAAACCCTTATTTATGCGGGTGAGATTCATCTAATTGAATTATTTCACCTACATACTAGGCAACGCCTGAAAATTTAGACAAACTCAAAATATTGTTACAACAAATAGTGTACAACATCTCCAGGCTAACTGTTTAGACTAACTGTTTTGTAATGAGATGGGAAGGTGATTTAAATAAAGGTACTCGGTATTATCTCTCGTAATAATTATTGTGTATTTCAACTAGGTGTGAATAAAGAAAAACTATGAATAAATATGCGTTTTATTGAATACACATATTAAACAGCTCCCCAGGGAGTTGAATTCAGTCCTTGTCTACAAAAATTTGTACAAACTCATTATATAATTGATGCAATTTATGTATCCGGTCCCTGAACTGGCACCTGAGGCGTAAGACTGATCACCTTATCTTCGCGTAACAGATGATTTTAGTCCGTGCCCGGGCAGATTAAGTATACAGTTCTGTGTGTGAAATAGAATCAGAATTCTGGACGAGTGATTTTGTCTCAGTGGCCACTCTCGGGTAAAAATCATGAAAAAGATATTCGAGTGTAGATAAGTCCGCCTCATAGTGAAATAGTTGGCGCTTTCGCTCACCATGCTTGAGGTCTCGGGTTTGTTTAGTTTTACACCGCATTATTTCATTGTAATATCTGGAAAATCGAAAAAATGCAATGAGCCCATTTTTGCCGTGTACCCTTCAAATGTATAGCAGGAACTGTATTTTTAATTCAATGTTTCTTTCCTGCAGGGGCTCTGTGATTGGCTATCAGCTTGCTTGCAAAAAGCGGCTTCACAATGAACTTCACCCCGTTTAGCAGCCAATTTGCCGGGTCGATCCCGGCAGCGGCGATGCATCAGTTCACCACAGCCAAGTTTGCCCAGAACATTACTGCGGCTACAAATGGAACACAAATGGGACAGGTGAAATAAAAAAATACATTAAATTATCTTATTTCCATCGGCAAATACTAGCTAAATCAAAATAAATTTGCTTAATTTTCATAAATTAAAAAGGAAATATATTACGTATTTACATTTTCATGATTTACTCATAATATTTCAATTTTAGGAGCCTTTTCTTTTAGTCATAAATAACCATGTTAGAAAATGGGATCCAAGTTGTTGTAAAATGGGGTTTGAACCTCGGACCTCTTCCACTACCCATCATTATTTTCATTAAAATATTCATCACTCAACTAATCTTCATTCAATGTAATACATATTTTTTTATTAATAACAAATAAAAATACAATATTCAACTAAATACAATTTTTTGTATTAATCAAATACATATATTTAGATTAACGTTTCCCATTACTTAAAAAAAAAAAAACAATTCTTGTGTACATAATGGGGAGTGACGTCTTACAATAGTTTATTTTACTTAAACTAATAATATTTTTAGAATAATATATATAAATGACAAAAAAGATATAAACGATGTTTTTAATCAGTGTTACATAAAGAAGCATCATAGATGTAACTTTTCACTTCTTTCTTAAATATATTGTATTCCTGACTGCTTTTTACTATCTTTGTTCATTTCATTAAAGAAAAATATTCCTCTGTAAGTATAATGATGTTGTGCAGTAGTTTTTAATTTAGGAATTAAGATATTACCACCTGTTCTAGGTCGCGTATTTACGTTTTGTGACCTAGAAATACTACTATTTATTTTATCTTCATGTATTTGAAGCAAACAATTCTTTTTATGTAGCAATTTTATATCTAAAACCTTATTTTTTTTAAATAATTGAACAGTGGGCAAAGTAGACGGCTTTTTCAAAATAACTTTTATAATTAATTTTTGTATTTTTTCAACCGGTAAAATATTTGTTTTAAAAGCACCACCCCATCCGATTATTATTATATATAGAAAATAAGTCTTTTTTGTCTGTGGTAAATTTGGAAAAATTAATACGTACATAAATTGTCTATGATAATCTGTTAAATTTACCACCCCCCCCTTCTCAGTGCTCTGTAACTAGTACACATTGCTTCTAATAACTTTAATATCTCTATAAACATAATAAGTACTTCGTTAAAATTTTCTGTATTCTTCCGTTATACAATAACAAATTGGTTAAAATAATTTATAATAAATGCTTATTAGACACAGAAAAAGTATTTTATCAGAAATTGAAGACAAATTACCAACGCAGTAAAAAGTTTACCAATATGTAGCATGTCGCGGCGTATGAAGTATAAGAGTACCAAATATACTATTGTCTCACACACTTTTACAGTTTTTACAGAGAAACAATTTTGCTCATCACGCTGGCCAATAGCCAAGTAGCCAAGTGTCAGTAGCTCTCGGGGCTTCATTAGGGCTGGTCCTCTTGCTGGCGCTGCGAGCGTCAGCCAATGGATTTTTCATGTATTTTTCAATTAGATAAAAATATGATCACTTTTGAAAACTATAAATCATTGAATTAATTGCTTATGAATATTCCAATTTTAAATCTCATTTTTGCAAGTGTATTGCAAGTGACTACACAGCACCGGAAAGCGAGGATGTTTTTGGCTCAGTAAGAGAAGGGTTAACCTTTCCCTCACTAAGCATCCAAAAATACACATGATCCGAACGGGGGGACCAAACGACCCTAGCGCCTACTTGTATATGGCACCGGGAGAATAAAACGTTGGAAGTGTTTATGTTTTTGCGTACACATATTTTACTCTTTCGTGAATTTTATTCATTTTTGTTAGTTTTCCGAATACTTATCTACACAAAGTGAAGTTGACCAAATCGGTCTGTGGGGGATTCGAATCCCCCCCTTCGGTCCAGCTAGGTTAAAAAAGCTGAGTAATCGAAGAGTGGTATCGGACATAATTTATTTATATAAAATTATTCATAACTTCATTGATTGTACGAAACTACTTGAGTCAGTTTTTGTACCACCTAGAAGCACAAGAAATTCCCAAATAAACTATTGCAACAAAACCTCGGTAACGAGTATGCTGAAAATATTATGTAAATGTCTTGAGTATGAGATTGCATACCTACAGAGAGATTTTGCTCAAGGTATTTCTGTCTAGTGAATCACACTTCATTGGATGATTCGGGTCAATTTATATTTTATTTTGTAATATCAAGTTTCTTAAGTACTTATCCATATTTTTATCTTTATTATGTAGTTGTAATATTATTACTAAATGTATAATGCATATTTTTTTATAATCAAAAATATTTTTTTTTGTTTATCACCCATGTAATTATTGTATTTAAACAATGTGAAAAGCCCTATGGGTGTTAAAATAAATAAAATAAAATAAATATGTACACCTAAAAAGCGTTTTTCAATCATAATGAATTTAGATCTAAAGAAAGAGAAAAAGAAACTAAAGAAAGTGTGCGAAATATTGAAATAAAAGTTTCAATATGAAGAAGAAAATTGAATATATTACAAGAGTTTCAATATTTTAGGGGTTACAATATTTTTTTAAAAGCTACTTTTGCACTAGAATATTTCATTTTCATTAACCAAATGATCGAAATACGCCGCATTTGGCATACCTGTGCAGTGCCCTATGCACCATCAGGTATAGACAAGGTTATATTGATTATGAATATAGGAAGGCAGTTAAGGTGATAAATTGAAATGATTTAAATTTAAATCTGTAAGTTTCTCTGTTTCACAACTCTGTTTGTCAGGAAGTTCTTCCTGGGGTTGGATGAGAAGGAGGTAGTGTTAAGTTTCAATGAATGACCCCTGAGATGGCGGTTTTCATTCATAGTGAACATTGATTTCAACTTGGAAACATTATATGTCCAACTTTGAATGTTTCAATTAAGTCACCACGCTGCCTCCGCTTTTCCAGTGAACTTAACCCAAGCTCCCTTAAGCGGTCCTCATATGATTTATTTTAAGAAATCGAAAAGAGAATCTACCATTTTAGTTGCTCTTCTCTGGACTTTCTCCAACAACTCTTTTTAAAATAGGGACTCCAGATTTGGTAGACATACTCCAGGAGTGGACGAACATATGTTTTATAAATTTTGAGGAACAAATCTTGGGTGATGTGAGCATTTTATGAAAATAATAACAAAATATTAACATTTTTTTGTGTAAAAGAAACATTTGCATGATTTACCCAAACATTTTATTTTAGTTAAACAAACTCTAAAACATAATAGTAATAAGAACATATATTTTTTAATTGATATGAAATATTTTCAGGCTTTCTATTTCTTTCATTTATTCAGGTAACACATTGTACAATTTTAAACACTTGTACAATGAGTTTGATTGATTTTTCTCCGCGTTGGTAGTTTTATCTTTTTTCATCTCTTGTTTGTTAATTGTGTTGCAGGTGGTTGGATTGCTATCAGGAGGAGAGGGCGGGGTGCATTACCTGAGGCCCGTAGAAGGAGGATCCGCCTTCCAACATCAGCAGCAGCAGCTCATTACCCTCCCCATCACGGTCCCGGGAGCCAAACCAGGTAAACACTTCCTTTATGTTATTTTTATTGTAATATATATTTTTTTTACTTAAAAAATATCTCGTCATGATCATAGAACAGCGACGAATGTGCGAAAAATGTGATATTCGCTTTCTTTTATATTTGATCTTGAAAAGGTTTTATAAAGGCTTTGTATTCCAGGCTTAAAAAAAAAAAAATGTAACTAACTCAAGTATTGTACTTATTGAGTTGTGACATAATTTTTTTTAAAACTGCTCCTATGTAAGGTACAAGAAAATCACATGCCCCGTTGTTCTACAATCGTGGTGATTTATACAATTTTAATCAAACTAGGTACAAATTAGCATAATATATCATGCTTGTGAACTTGCACTCACTCAGTCAATTATAAAGAAGGTATTTACAGACTTGTCTTTGGCCAGTTGTAGCGATCACTTTACACGCTGTGTGATTTGGCCATTCTGCTAATGTTTGAATAAACTTTCATCTGCTGACTTATGTTGAGCTAAATAGCTGAAACCTTCATTGATGTAGGTAAGTTTCACCTGGCTGTCATTATTCCACCTACTTGGCAATGCTTCTCAATTTTTAAAATTCTTTTAGGCTTCCTAACCAGTTCATTTCTTTAACAGTATTTTAAGTATGTACATATGTCCAAATGTTTGTAAATAATGCGGGATTCTGCCCCCTAGAGAGTTATCAAGATTTTTATTTATCCTTCATATTCCTTCATTTCTAATTTCTGTCGGGTATTTTGCAGGCGACCCTCAACAAACCGTACAGATTCAAGTGATGAACCCCAACATATCTGCCATGACTCAAGGAAACTTGGGACAACCCAAATATCAGATGACACCGATTCCCATCCAGGCATTTCAGCAAGGGGAATTAGGTAAGCGCTTATCTCTGTCTGCTGCCAATATTGATTGCTACATGTCACGAAATACCCCAGCTATCTTTTATGACCTGTAACTCTGTATAATTAAAGGCAAATATCACCAACCAGCCTTTTATATTTTTGTTATTAACCTCTAGCGCCCCTGGGTACACATTTTTCCACACTATAAATATATTTTTTACACTGGCAATTTATTTATGACAAAATAAAAGGTTTTTAAACTTTACATATTACATATTTTATTTGTACGAAATATTCCCAATCAGCAAAAGTGCTGGTATGAGGGGATACAATATATAATAACACAATAGTTTAAATAAAAAATCGAGAAAATAACATCACATATCACTCGTCACACGGGTTGTAAGAACTGTTTTATTTAGGTGTTTTTTAAGTACGTACATGTTTTGTATATTTTTTAGATCATTAGAAAGTGAATTGTAAAAACTGATTGCTGTATACAAAAAACTGTTTCTTTTTCTGTTGGTCCTAGGTTGTTCGCAAGTTTAATTATTTGATGCTCTTGTATTTATTTTATGTATGTTGTAGTTAAAATTAAATTTAATATTTGTCTTTATTTTATTCTTTTTCATCTTAAATATCATTTTTATTTTTACTTTTATATACTACAAAAGTCTAGTGTAAAAAACACTCATTAAAAATTTCACTTTTTCAATCAGTACTTTTGCTCTAGACGAGCATTTTTAGACTGATTAGTGTACATTATATCACAGGATAATTACTACAACTGGTAACTTCAAAATCAGCATTCGCAAGTTCCCTGCCTACTAAAAACACTTTTTTTTCTTCTTTCTCCATGAATACTCCAAATAGACAAGTTGTGATTCATTCAAGTCATATAATGATGATTTGAATGCATGACTTGTATATTTGTAGCATTCATGGGAAGAATGAAAAATGTGGTTTTGAAGTTACCTAGTTGTAGTAATTACCCCGCGATATATAATTTGAATTATATAAAACTAGCAAAAATAGCTACAATAGTAAATTACATAATTAAATAATTAAATTAGCTAGTGACTTTGTAGGGAATTATTTCAACGCAAAAGCACCATAGGTATAGCAATGTTTGATTTCAATGGTTATTGTTCCTTTTAAAAATTCTCAAATGCGTATTTTTTTTAAATAGTGTCCAATTTTGATAACAGTATTGTCTTAAGAAGTAGAAAGTAGAGAAAGTAGAAAAACCTATAAATTATAAGTTACTTGTCACAATATGTGAGTTTGTCCAAATTTTTGTAGACAAAAGACTGGATTCCACCCCCTCGGGAGTCATTAAGATTAACAAATTACAACAGGGATGGAGAATACCTTAAATAAGGGAATATGGAAGTCTAGGCATTTAAAGGGCTTATGTATAGTATTCTTCATCTCTGTTGTAATTTGTTAGTTATTTGTCAGTTTGGGATTTATTAAATTGTCTTTTGAATATTTTTTTCCTTATTATTATTTTTACCACGCTTATTATTGGTAAGATAAAAATGTTAATCTAGTGATCATGTTTTTCTCAGGTCTCGAGAGGTTAAATAGTCAGACAAAATATATTGTAGACATTGCAGATATTCAAAATTGTAACTAGAACTGCACCATATGTAAAAGAGATATTATCAGATCACTAAGCATTACTGAAAACAGATTCATTTTGTATGAACGCCACATTCATAATACTTGAGTTAATTTTTAATGGAATCCCAATGTGATAAGGCAATAATTTATGATTTCATGTATGTTATAAATTTAAGTATATGCAATTATTTTAAAATATGAAATATTGCATGTTTTAGGTACAACAGTTTTGACGGTGGCGTATGCGCAACAAGATGGCAGTGAAGGAATGCAAATCATTGGAAATACTGGATTACCCGAAGGTATTTAAAATATCCATATTTAAAAAAATATTTATATTTTAATTTGAAAATTTAGTTTAATTATATTTTTACAAATGGCATACTAGGTATTTTGTAACTTTTAATTTGATGGATTTGTTTAAAGCTCCCTGTCTCTAGTTTGACAATGGGGTATTTTCATAATGTTGAAAATATATCGTGGGTGATACTGTAATACCGCGTAACTACCAATTTATTTTTTTTGGCAGAGGAACCTAAAAAGCGTTCTGTCATTATATTACTTACGTTTTTTATCGATCAATACTGCTGGGTATGAGAAAAACTATAGGTATTTAAAGTAAACATAGCTTAAATTGGAAACTAACGCCTCTTAGTCCCTAAAACGAATTGATTGCAGTAAAATATTTTCGTACAAAAAAAACAGGTTATGTGGTATTGCAGTGTCATTGATGATATGTAGAATTTCGCTGGAGCTCCAACTCCAGTTAGAGATAGGCGGAAGACACGAGATTGCTGTTTAATGTGTATTTATTACATGTCAAATAAATAATGAATTGTGTCGCGTGAGTTTTTTTTATTTTTAATATGTGAGTTGCATCATTATTTCACCTTGCTTGTAATGTACAAGGTTTATATTTACTTCAAAGGGATAGTTATTTATTTGTTTACTTAAAAAAAAAAAAACATTCTATTAAATTTACTTCAATGAAAAACTTTGTTTAGTTATTTAGTTGATGTAAGGATCAGGTGGGAGGTTTCGGCTGTGGCCTGTTTTAGGAGCCTCTCCGCATTTGCTCTAGTGACGAGGAAACCACAGAAAACTCGTCAGGAGAAGGCGGACTGTTGTAATTCATCAACAGATCTTCTGATCCACTTGAAGAGTGTTCGGCATTTGGTGTCCTGCTATCATTGATGCCTTTTAATGCCTTTACTATATCTATCATATATAATGTTACCTCTCTTGACAAGTCCTTATGACTAATTACTACACGAACATCGTGTAAATCCTCACTTCTGCATCGCGCCTCCAGTTGCATTCTCTGCAGACTAAAAAAGGGGCAATGCATCAATAGATGGGAGACATCTTGGAGAGTAACATCATCGCATGGGCAAGTGTTGTACTCAGATATCTTGAATCTGTGTAAATAGCTCATTAATCCGCCATGTCCTGTCAGGATTTGTGTAAGTTCGTATCCTGCACCCTGCAGTTTCCTGAATTCTTAAGCATGGTAATTAGATGGAAAAAACATTTTTGTTACCTTTCCTGTGTGTCGCGCGAGTGTTACGGCTATGAGGGGTTGAAGTAACTGCACTTGGACTACATCCTGGAACTGAGTGACTGCGTTGAACTGACTCTTCGGGCTGGCTAGGCTGACTGGTCATTATCACGCCCTGTGGTCTCTTGATAGGCCATATTCCTTTTTTCATGTCTCTATGGCGTGAATGTACTGCAGGACATTGTTCTTATGTCTTGCAGAATTTAAAACGATGACTTGCTTCATCGATCGTCGCACTACTTTAGGTGATTTTGTATGTGTGTGTTTCATCGATTATAGACTATTATAGACTGTTAATATGTATTTCATTGCTATGTAATTATCCTTTATTTTTTTTAATACTCCGTTTTACCTTTTATGTAAATTATTTTAAAAAAAGCCCCACATGTTTATTAAATGTTTACAGAAGATTTTTTTAAATTCTTATTATACTGCTCTCGTAAGCAAAAGGGGAGCTTTAAGACAAAAATCACAAAATTGACGAAGTAATGTTCTTTTGACACACACAGGCTTTATGCTTAGAAACAATTGACATACCCTGTTTACTTATGATTATTTACAATTTTGAAAAATTTGCATACAGTTGATAAACACTAAAATGTGTCATATCTCAAAATATGACTTGCAAATAGCTGCCTTTTTGCTTAGGGCAGTGTAACTACCAATGTATAAAATAAGATAATACGCGCCGTTTGCCCCGCAGGGCGTGAAACATCTTGTTTTTAAGTTTTTAAAAGATGCATATTTGAAAGTTTTTAGTTGATGAACTTTTGTCAAAAAGTCGAAGAATTCTGGACGCTGTGTAAAAAAAATACAAAAAAAAAAAAACATATCCACATAGTTTTTCCTGATAATAATGTTCAAAATTACGTTTTGTGAACACACATATTCTTTGTAATTTAAAAAAAAAAAACTCATTTAATTTTATTTATTTTATCTCCCTGATTTTCGACATGACATCCCTAGTCGTAACCCTCTAAAATTACAACAAAATAAAATACTAATTCCATACTGTTACGATATCGGTTTTAGGTATTCAAGTAGTGGCAGCTATCCAGCCTCAGGACATGCAGATGCTGAGCGCTCACCTCCCGTCGGAGCAGCATAAGGGGGGCGCGGAGTCGGTACACGGCCAGGCCATGCACATCGTGAGCCACCAGTCCTCGGGCGACGACTCCAAGAAGAACAACAACAATAACAACAACGGACCCAGCTTCAGGATTAAGCAGGAAGCCATCAATAATGATGACCAGCAAGTCACCATAGAGGTTCGACCCTTCAATTTATTTTTATAACTAAAAAGAAGAATAAAATACTGTACAGTCCTCCTTAGATTAGGTTACACCAGTGAGGAAGCACCTAAAATAATGAAATGGCAATGCAAAGAATAAAATGGAAACTCCAAAGAAGCTCTAAAAATACACTTCTCCAAGTCACTGCGGGTTGGATTCCTTCACCCTGTCCACGCATTGGCTACAAATGCTGAGACCGTTATAAAAGCACTATTATTTAGTAGTACGTGATGTCTTTTTATTGATTTTATTAATTTTCTGTAAAAAAAGTATTCTTATTTCTATCCTTACCATTTGTTTTTTGTTTTACGTATAAGTGAATTAATTATTTCTATTTCGTTTATTTATTTATTAATTCAACGGCTTATGCCTTTAACGAAATATAAAAAATAATCATTAAAACAGAAAACAAAGCACATGCATATATAAACAAAATATTTACTTTATTTATATATTAATTTACATGGCACGCAGTGCCTTTTACCTTACAGAAATATATATTAAATAGAATACAGGGTTTTTTTTAAACCCTGTCACATCCAAAACCACGATGATCAGTATGAGCAAGAAGACATATTGGCACATTAAAATACATTTTTAGAACGACTAAAATCTTAAAAAATAAAATATGGAAAAAACAAATAGATGCTTACTCCTGCAGGGGAGAAACGAGGAGGGGGGAGGGGAGGCTGATATACCGTCAACCGCACGGCCGCGCTCCCCTCGCTTCACTCCTGCAGAAGAAAGCAACCATTTGTTTTCTTTTAATATTATATATTTTTTTTTTTTTTTCGTTCTAAATATTTTTTTAATATGCTAATATGTCTTCTTGCCTATACTGATCATCGTGGTTTTGGATGTGACAGGGTTTAAAGAACACCCTGTATAAACAATTCCATATAATGTAAAAAAAGTATTGTTACAAAAATACTATAACACGGCAGTTTTATATAAAGAACATGCTTAGATATACAGGTTTATTTTAATGTGCCAATATGTCTTCTTGCTCATACTGATCATCGTGGTTTCGGATGTGACAGGGTTTAAAGAACATCCTGTATATTATAAAAATAATATAATAAAAAAAATTAAAAGAAGGAGATTTTTTTCATTTTTCAAATTTATATATATTAAAATAGTGGCAAATATAGAAGAAGAAAAAAATCATAAAAAATTGTTTGTTTGTATGGTGATATTAGCCATGCATTATTCACCCTTTTTACTTGATAAAAATAATTATTGATTCAATTTCATATTGTATATCAATACATTGTTTATAAGTTCTGCATTTAATCCACTTCAAACAAAGAGAACCTTTGACCAAAAACTTGTCCAACAGATACCGCACGCAACATCAACAGTCTCCTTGGGGGTGCCCATGTACAAGAATAAATTGCTCGTTGCCGATTGAGAAAAGCCGCTTTAAGAGTTGATGTACCCGAAATTCATTTATATATTTACCAGCAAATGGATTACGACATAATTGTCACCAGCCTGACAATATTTAGTATTTGATTTCTGTATTTTTATACTTGATTTTAAGTATTTTATTATTTTGTCATTACAGAGTAATATTTCGGGACCTCAATGGTCAATAGCTTCGGGTGCAGAGTTGGCAGAGTACATGAGTAGAGTATCTGGTACTGGACAAATTCCTGTCTCCCTCCACCAGTTCCTCAGGTTGGTAAATAATATTTTTTTCTTCAAACTCTTTACATGCTGTAAAAAAAATTCATAATCAAAGATTTTTACTTATGGCAAAAGATCAGGTTTAGACATTAATTTATTTGGATTTTATTCTTTATTCTTCTCTTGAGGAAGTCCAGTGGTTTTAATTAATTTTTTTTATTTGTTAATGGACTATTAAACAAAGCTATTTTTTTTATTATTTTCATTTATCGTATTATCATTGCTTTTGTAATTTTTAGTTTAAGTCGGTGAGGTTTTCTGCCATTTAAAAGTTGAACCCCATACCCGTCAACACATGCTAAATGTTGAAAAACATGGCTACCCAGAAATCGGAAATCTATCACAACACATAACAATACTTTAATTAATTGGTTATTTTAAAAACGTGTTCATGTAAACCTGTGACGTTTCTAAGTAGTTTATCTTTATTAAAACTATTTCTATGAACTTTTTCATAAATTTTAGAGAAATTTCGCTGTGTTAGCAGTTGATTGATCATTAGTAATGTACGTTCCATTCAAATCTTTAATAACCTTACGTTTGTGTGCGTAGCAGGACGTTTTCAAAAAATAATATTGTAGTGTGCCCATTATCACAAACATAATTTGATGTTTACTTGGTTCACCGAGAGGCACGAACATATTAACATACTAAACATTTGACCCCATGTACATAGTTGAAATTATTTTTTTCTTAAAGACTTCTTTTTAAAAAAATTGCTACTATAACATCCGATTTTTAACTATTACTAATGATCAAACAGCTAAGCCTTGATGTTTCCAAAACGGATTGGGGTTAGGTAAGATCTAGTATGTTATTTTCGTGTTTTTATGCAATAGGACTAATTTATTTCTATATTTTTAGACTAAACGCGGACATGCAAAGTATCAAACGAGAGAATATTATGGCGGGTAACATTAGTATTATTAGTGAGAGCGGGGGGGACGGTGGGGCAACGGAGGAAGGGGGAGGCATGGAGGAGGACGGAACAGAAGATGACCCGAAAGATGGAAATATGGAAGAGATCATGCAACAGACAGAGACAGGTATATTCCCATACATATTTCGCTACTTAAATTCAAAAGGGCCACAAATTGAATTTCGACTTTTTTATTCGAGCAAATAAAAGTTTTTAACACGAGATTTTGCTTTTTTTTATAACCTTACTTTTTATATTTATGTTTTTAATATCATTAGATGCTTTTTTTAAAGGTGTATCTATCTAATTATGGAGTTTTGTGCTATCACACATAAAGCTCCAAAGTTAGCCACCAAAACGCAAAATGCTTTGGGTTATTTATAATCCGAAATCCATGGGAGGCGTCTTCTTATAGAAAAATATGACCGATTTAAATCTTATTTTGCAATAAAACTCAATTTCAGGGCTTTCGATTTGTGGCCCTTTTGAATTCAAGCAGTGATTTATTATTATTTAATATAGTATTTTATAATTTTGTTTTTCAAAGTACAGTTGTAATTTGAACGAGTGTTCGAATTGGTTCCATAATTTTTTTGGTGTTTTATAAATCTTTGATTCTCATCAAAACATTATTATACATATACTCATTATTTATTTTTGCTACATCAATCTTCGCAAGTAAATTTTAATAAATTGTCGACGGCAATTTATCACCGCTTGTGTAATATCGCCACCTAAGTCATCCAGTTATGCCATTTGGTGGTAAATATATTGAAACATTGTTAGTAAAAATTTAAAAAAATATTGTACATAATTGTAAAGTAAGATTTATCTAAAACTTAAAACAAAAAATTTTTACTGAACACACGCAAAAAAAAACAATTTAATTTCTGTCCTCTAAAGATATCAATTTCGAGTTACACGGTGATGGATTGCCGTTGATGATATGTAGATAGCTATTAAAAATTTATGATGAAAGGGAAAGAAAAATACATACATAATATATGTACATTTAAAAAAAAAATAGAATTCAATACATTGATGGCTTTTATAATTCATGCCATGAATCACACCACAGTCAAATGTCTGCAATTTTAATTTAATATTATCTTCATATTCCAGGAGAAGTTCCTATGAAGGCGAAAAAGAAGAAGAAGTACAAGAAGAAGTCCCCTAAACCCAAGAAGCCCAAACCTGGACAGGTGGTGATTGCCACATCCCTGGACGGTACTACGCTGTACTGCTGCCCGGAGTGCCACATGGCCTACTGCGACAAGGAGCAGTTGGAGCAGCATCTCGTTGGCCACAAGATCGAAAGGAGATACATCTGCGGGATTTGTGGGGCTGGGTGAGTTTGCAACTAGATATTTTAGTAACATAAAGAGTAATAAAAATGATTTATTTATTTTTGCCCAATGAGGAAGTTCTTGATAAGAATATGAAAAAGGTTTTCTTGCTCCTGGGAAAAATTAAAGCTTTTAATTATACAGCGAAGTTACTCGAAAACGTATGAAAAAATTAAGAAAAATGGGTTTAATAAAAATGAAGTACTTTGAATAACAGGTTGATATAACTACGTGTTTATAATAACCAATAAATTTTAGCGATCTTTGGTTTCCAGGGTAGATGTTTTTCGACATTTAGCATGTTTTACAAATAATCCGTATAAGGTTCAACTTTTAAAAGTCGGAAACACTCAACAACATGAATTTGTGACACAGCAGGCGCTGTAATTTCAAAGTTTCGGTGAGGATTTTCAAAATTACAAAACTTAAAAAAAATCATTGCGATGATAATAATATAAAATATTTTTTTTTTTTTAAACCACAACTTCCTCATTGACAGTTTTTTACGAAGGGTAAATTTCAGTAGATAAAAATATTAATAGGTCTTAAAATAAAGATCAGATCAGAGGACTTAAATATATACATACGGACAATATCGTTGACTGGATGCAGAACTATTTTGTTTGCATTTTCATACAATTTTTAGGTGAGCAATTTAAAGTTAAATATTAGAAAATTAAATACTTTTCATTAATTAGAATTATCGATAAAATAAAAATATATTGCGAATACACTTACAAAAAATTTGCACAGCATAAATACACAGTTGGGCGGACACAGATCGTTCCAAAAACTCATGTTTTTTTATGGGCCTTACGTCCCCTGCATCCAGCCAACGATATATAAAACAGAGAAAAAAGTAACAAACTGGGTTTGTATTACAATGGGAAATCAACAGAGTTATCTTCGATAGTCTATAAAGTAAAATCAAATGTTTCCGTGAATATTTGAATATTCATGTATTAGAAGGAAAAAACATGTTAAAATACAGTTTACCGGCGAAGATATTTTAAATTTTTATGCACATTTTCGTACGGAAAATTCTATTTTCCTTTACGTATATACAATTGCAGATGAATCTGTTAACTTCCCATTGCAATCGGGTTATATTTTAATTTTATTCAATGAATACATGAACAAAGATAGTTTGTTATCAAAATAATAATTACTAAGATTACTGTTCGCAAATATAATAATTCTGGTTAAAGACGAGTAAAATCTGTATAGCTCTATGATTTTCTGTGTGAAAAAGTTGATTTTATTCTCAGATGAAATTAATGTAAAACTGAGTCGAATTATTTGTAATAATGTATTTTTTTGTCCAGGCTGAAAAGAAGAGAACACTTAGAGAGACACAAATTAGGGCACAACCCTGACCGGCCTTTCGTTTGCTCCGTGTGCCTTAAGGGCTTCAAGCGGAAGGAACATCTCAACCTACATTACGTCATACACTCTGGAGAGAAAACGGAGATCTGCCAGGAATGTGGGAAAGGTATGTTTTGTATTAAATGATTTATTCCATGTTATATAATATATCGTGGGAACTAGGTTACTTCAAAATCAGCATTTATTAGTTACTCACTGAACATCTTTCTCCACGAAGCTAGAAATAGACAAGTCGTGATTCATTAATATCACATTATGATGATTTGAATGCAGGACTTGTCTGTTTTTTTATTTTTTTAAAGGGAATAACCCGCTAAGCTGCTATTTTGAGGCTTGTCAGCTGGTAGGATAGAGGGGATATGGAAGGAGGTAATGAAAAATACACCACAACACCCAGGCCCATTGAGAAAAAAATAGTTCTTGGATTTTTTTCTTACAACTGGCGGGAATCAAACCCGCGACGCCAGTTTCACAGTTAGCCGTCTATCCAACTGCGCCACTATGCGCCTGTCTATCTCTTTGTAGAATTCATAGAGGAGAATAAAAAAATGTGTTTTTAATGAGTAACTCACAAATGCTGATTTTGAAGTTATCTGGTTGTAGTAATTGCCCTATATGCGCTGCAATACAGTGCCCTATGCACCATTGGGTGCGGATAGGGAGGATGAGACTATCAAATATTGTATTCTTTGTAGATTCATGTGACATCTTAGCCACCAAGTGTTAAAAATCTTTATGACTATTTCCGAATTCATGTTTCCAAATTTCTCTTCAGGTTTCTACCGCAAGGACCACCTGCGCAAGCACGCGCGCTCTCACGCCACCCGCCGCGCTCGCGAAGAGCAGCAGCAGTTGCAGCATCCCCGCCCCCCGGGCCCGCCCCCCACCACTACCACCAACACCAACATGATCGAGTCTGAGATCACCATACATGTAAAGGTTGTTCTAATCGCTTTTTTACTTTTTGTTTTATATTCTGTTTGTTATTAGGATTATGTTTATTTTGTCGAACTCTATTGTCGACATTAATTTTAAATGCTTAAGGGACAAAGTGTCAATTGTTGAGGAGAGGGAAAATGGTGGATACATTTCACGCAATATTAATAAAAACATATAAATTTACTGATTTTTTTCACCACTCCAAGGTGGCAATCACAAATGCTATTTTCATCAGTATGTATTGAGACAGTATACTTAACTTTTCTATCATCTCTTTTTACGTCAGTATTACAAATCCGGCTCTACCGACATGATGATGCGTATTTTCAGGAAGACGTTATGGCTATCTATCGATGGAATAAAAAGGAAGCGTTAATATTTTTTTTCACTGTGACAACAGTTTTTCCTGAGTGTCGCCATTGCACCTTACAACACATTCACATTATGTCATTTCAAACGTTAAATGATGTGATGCGTGCGCTGTAACTACCTCGAATTTTCAAATCTTAACCGCTAGATAGTCATTGCTGTCAAACTTTACTCCGAACTCAATGTCAAATTAAAATTAATTTATTTCTCTTTCGTATTTTAAATAGGCTTTTGTCATAAAAAGTACCTCAAAACGATTACAGAATTAAATACATCGCGATGAGGAAGTTCAGTGCTATGGGAAATTAAAAAACGGTTTTCTTACGCGCGGTTAAAATTAGAGCATTAGGTAAAGTTTCTTTAAAATGTATGAAAAAAAAAAAGATTTTAATAAAAACTAATTACTTTGTATGACGTCACTAGTTCTTCCGAATCAACCAATGATAGTGAGTGTTGTGATAGATTTCCGGTAAGTGGGAAGCCAACCCACCAATCAGCAGAACTCTCCGAAGAGAACTTGTGATGTCACAAGTGTAGTAATTACAAAACTTTAAAAAATCACAGGGCTAATAATATGATTAAAAAATATTTATTTTGTAATTTTTGGCTTTGTTTGATAGTCTATTAACCAAATAAAAAAACCACTGAAATTCATCATTAAAGCAAAAAGTGCTGCCTTGAACATGATTTTGGTCACTTCAATTGCATGAATATGTGTACAGTGGGAGTACGTGTGCCCTCGTTACCTATTGATGTACTTATCTTAAAGTTCAAAGATACACGGTCAATCTTCATAATTGCCTGAAGAATTTATCTTTATAGTAAAGGTATGGCTTCTGTATCTTTCAATTGTAATCACTCCCCTTAACAATTCATTCTTTGTACCCTACAGCATTTTTTATTTTTGCCAACAATATTATGATCTTATAGGTCGACCATCGTAAAATGCACTGAAAGAGGTTGGTGGTCTCATTTAATTATTGTAGTTGTCATTTTAAATTCTGACTTCAGCAACATTTTTTCATTTAAAAAAAAATGGTTTTTAACAATAAATCAACAAAAACACAACGCAACGCATTAACTAAGTAGGTAGTCATGTTATTGTTTATTTAGCATAAAAATGTCTGCCTTAAAACAGGTTGTTCCTAGTTAGGCAAACTAGACATGATCCAGAGAAATCTATTACCTAAGTGTGTATGTAGTAGATTAAAAAATTCTTATTTTTTGTTAATAAACCATGATCATCATTATTATTATTATTATTATTAACATATCATAAAATCAACAATAAAGAGTGTATTGAAACATATCATCTGTATCGCAGTTTGGCAATTCCGCCCTTCCACCTCTTTAAAAAAAAATTAAGATCTATTTACGAAGATTGACTTATAATAAGTTAAAATTAAATTAAATATTTCATTTTCAAACAAGTGAGAAAATGTTCTCATAAGAAAAAAAATGTAGTCTAAATCTTAATTTGATTTCAACTTAAAAGTTCATAATAATTATGTTTTTACATATATTTTTTGTAATTGTTTATTCTGTGATTTTATTTGCAATTTTTTCCATATGTAGTAGATTTGATTGACTTTTTATTGTCTGTGATTTCAAAGCTATAAGTGGTTATCACGATATTGGGATTAGCAACGTATTTATCTGTTCCCACAAAAATTACTCTTACCTTTTCAGGCATAAATTTCCCAGTGTTGTTTATTCTACTTAAATGAAAAACTTACATACAAAATTTGAAGAAAACTTATTCATAGAGCACATTTTCAAAGCTATCTGCAAGTTACAGTTATTTTTACTTTGGTCTCAATTACCCATTTAATTAATATAAGATTTAACTGTAGTGTATTTTCTTTTTAGCATCAGTTCTCTCCGTGGAGATGTATTTGTAAAAGTAAAAAAAAAAGAAATCAGTTTTTTCAACACAACGGGCCAAGAGGCTCAACTACAGTGGTGAATTTTACTAAATCGAGTAATATCACATTTCATTTTTGTGATCTCACCAGAAATCAAACCCGAAAACCTTCTTGCGTGGAGGCTATCGTAGACAGTACACCATCAAAGGCTGTTGATTAAATGACAATTAAATGCGAACTGATCGTTCCAAAACTGACAAGTAAAGAACATATAAGTTCAACTGTCACTTGTACTCTTTGCTGCAATTTAGCTTTCACTTCCAAGAAAAAATAGCATATTGTGGCCACTAATGGCAAGGAAAAGTATTCCTATCATATAAAACAGCATCAAACTTTCCATATCTTCTTAACTAAATTTCAGGTAGCTCTAAATTTCCTTATTGTTCGAAGTTTTCCTATATTACGCAATCTTATACACAGGAGAGTGAGAATAGTGATTTAATTATTATTATGTCATCATCTAATCTTTGTCTCGAATTGGATGTTTTTCCTGACAGGTCCCGACAAGCAATATACCAGTTCCTGTCCAGATAAGTGTTCCTCATCATATTGTGTCTATGGCCAATAATAGCAATGCCGCCATATGTCACCAGCCTATAACTGTGAAACCAGGGTTAGAAGAAATGTTACTCCAGCAGCTAGTCTCCGCATCCAGATCTAACGCAGATCAACAACAATCCTAGGAGCGACTAACGCACTATAAACCTTAATGTGAACATTGTACAAACTCTCAAGTGGAATTGAGAAACAGCGGTTGTTGATTCAGCAATAATTGACACTGTGTTTATGAATATTTATACAAACAGTGTTTCGATACTAAAAGTGATCTTATTTCTTATTTCGTTCGCAGCGTAAAACATGTATTTGTTTAAAAAATTTAAAGTAAGTATTCATTTTTAAACTTGCAAACGAATAAATATAAATTAAGAACTCGTTACTGTTTATACCTGAATTATTAAAATGTGATTTCTTCCTTACGATGTGCAAACATGTGGTTTATTTCGTTACCAATCGGATGTCTCCTACCCCAGATCCTGAATTTGTATGGGTAACTTTAATAGATCCGATATATATTTGCAAAATGGCTTATTCTCCTGTGTTCATCTATAAAAAAATAAAATTGTTAACATGCTGTTTTATTTCTTATTTTATTTCAAGTAGAGGGATTCAACCTGAAACAATTTAAGAAATTGATCTTATTAGCAATTTAAAAAATATTTGTAATAGCTCTCAAAACCATAGTAATTTTTTAAAAATATTTATGCATTCAGTATTTGGAGCACTCCTTAACTGAAGTTTAGGATATAGTTAAAAATGTACACCTCAAACTCACTAACCTAACAATTAATCTTGTCAAATTAATTAGTAGTTTTGTTTTTCAGACACACCTACCAAAATATTATTTTGTTTTGACAGCGCAGTATCATTGAAACAGACAATCAACTTTGCTATTAATATAATGATTAAATAAGATTTGCATTTAATATATAAATTGACATATGCAGTACATTAAAGGTAAATATTTTTTCTTTTTTCTTTTAGGGCTACAAATAACTACAATAATATTATACACTTTTCTTCCTAAAACTGTCTTCCTTATTTTCAATAATAGGCATAAAAATATATTTATGCATAACTTTTGGAAAGTATTATTTAACACAGGGTTTCCCAGAGTTTTTCAACAATGGAAAATTTTAACGGATCACTTAGATTCCGAACCCAGGAATCGTCCTTACTAGTTTTGGGAAAATAATGCAAACGAGTTATTTTCGTATAGAATTACTCCAATTTTTTGTGGAACACCTATTCGGGCTCCACGGAATACTGCTGTTCCGCGGAACATAGTTTGGGAAATCCTGACTTGACTCAAAGCAGATTATTTAATGTTTATTGAAATTTAATTTAATTAGTAATTTTTTGGCAATATTTATGAAAAATAATTCAAAGAGCATCTCATTTATAAGTGAAAAAACAATATGATTCACAAATACTTTTCCAATACCATTTAATAATAATTATTAACTGCATAATATAATGTCAATAAGTATTCTATTTTATACATTTCTTTTTCCACTATTTTTCATAAATAATTTAGTTATGAAAAAAATATTCGAATGCAAATATATAAATCTTTGATTATTTCTATTGTACATGGTGAATATTGTCTTTTTGGAGTACTATTAGGTTTATTTATTATCATTTTTTTTAATGCCTTTTGTCATGGTTACTATGTATAGATTTATGGGTACGTATAGATTTCCCGGTGATTTCCTATTTGGATGTTATAAATTAAAACTGCTTATAATTAATTGAACATGGAAGAAAAGAATGTTGGAATTTATATTACAAGTAGTAATAACAATAGATGTATTTCTTATTAGCTTATTATTTTGAGCCAGCATTGAAAAATAATGCGAAACACTTATTTATTTTATGTAATTTTGCAATTTCCTGTGGATCATTTTGTGTAGAGAATTGTGAAGTTTTTTTTTTAATATAAAAGTTAACCAATCGATTAAAAAATGAGGTGTAAATGTTGCACAATGATTTTGTGTCACTGTTTTTTTTGGTTGTAGTAGGTAATTTGTGTTAATAAATTAGTAAAAATGAATATTGCGTTCTTGTGGTAACACTTTAAAAACAGCAGTCCTGAAATAGAACTTCATGACCTTGTCATAACCAATCACAAAACATTACACTTATAATTTGGTGTTGCCACCAAAAAACCAGTTTAATTTTTAACTTATACTATTCTCTACCCTGTTTTTCACAGACATTACCCATATATTCATAATATATATCAATTTCTTTTCTTTTGAAACATTAAATAAACAAAAAAATTCTTACATATTACTTCCTAAAATATGTGTTGCTATTAGATTACTTCATTGAATTCTTTCTTTTCAGCTTTGTGTATTGCAACCAGATACAGCGAAATTTGTTCAAATTGTGTATACCTATATGTAATTAATTTTTGGTGGTTGTATTTAATAATGAACAATAGATACTGGACCTTATTTCTACATTTTAACACGAGGCGAGTGTTACCATTTGCATTACTGAAATGGCATATCAAACTATGTATAATTTTATTCTAATTAATAAGATTTATATTTATTTTTGTAAATTTTTAGTTTTTATTTATGATTAGCTAATTAGAGTTAACTTTTTATGATTTTTTAAATTTTTAATAGGTACTTTATATAACTATCAAATTATTAAAATAACTTTGTTTTTATAACTTTGTATTGTTTCAACTATAAATTCACTAACAGTAAAAAAAATTTCAAGCATCCTCTATTTTGTATTCTTAATACATATGTATTTTTTTGCTTTTAATTTAATTTTCACATGTTATCACTGCCAATATAAAAGTACACATGAATGACCCTTCCAAAAACATAATAATTTTTTTGTCAAAAATTAACTTATTTGTGTGCAGTTAAAAAAATAGTATTGTGTTGTAGATAATTCATTTCTTAATTACATTATACTATACAAGAATTACAATCAAATTCTTGAGTATCTTAGGACTTTTATTTATTTTCCAGAACTAAGAATAAATGTGATCTTTATTAATAGAGAAACTGTTTATAATATTGTTTCTTGGCATACAATAGAGCAATTAGCAAAGTTAAGCCTAAATGTTTTGACATACTTTATCTTTGAAGGAAACAATATTAAATAAGTTTTACTATTAAATAATTAAAATATTACTATTATTTTTTTCATTCACAAATTGAAAATAGAAATAACTTTTTACAATTTTGAGTGAATTTATTTAACACATCAATGCTAAGTTTTATTCTAAACAGCGCTGAATCTAGTGAGATCTAGCACCCCTTCACTCACTGAAAAGGGATGGGAATATACATGTTTGTAAATTAATAACAAGTCTCTGGTTCTTTGTGCCAAATGAACCTTTGATAGATCCGGCTCTGACGCTAAACAGTATTATGTTTGTAATACGAATTTTAATTTTCAAAAATATTCTATTTTCTTTTTAGTAGCCATTATTTATAAAAGCATTTTTACGTCGATATAAATTATACATTTAGCCATTGAAATGAATTAAAATGATCATGGATAATAAGAAAATCTCCATACATGCATAGTATGAAAGTGCATTTATTTAAATACTATTTAAGTAAAAAAAACTATCTCTCTAACAGTCACACAATCCTTTCTCTTGTAAAAATGTATGATATCTAAATATTTCATCCAATTGATTATTTTTGTATTATATTCTAAGGGTCATATTATAAAATTATTAGTAGGTGAAAATATTGTGATTTTAAAATATTAATCGATTCCTTTGAATCCAAATTTTTGGAATGTTAGGAACTGTTTAAGAATTACCTAAGAAAATATTATTGTTATATGTATGTATATGAAATGTTAATTGATTTAGGATGTGTTATTCGACAAGCGTGTTGATTGTTTAATACAGGATCAATTCATTTAAAATTGTACCTGTCAATAACTTTTCCAAAAGATGTTTATAATTTTAGACAACTTACTCTTAAAAACATTTCACATTTTAGTTTCGCACAATACATGATATAAATTTTTGACAAATAAATATATTCTGCCATTTTTAAAATATTATAAATATACAGAGAGTAAAAAGTGTAGCAGGTTATTTTACTAATGACATATGAATTCAAATTATAACACTTAATTTTTTATCTTTTTTTTTTGTAATGAAATAATATACGATTATAGTTACAGTATAGAATTCATCTCGTAGACAAGTGTTATAGGAAACGCAACCTAAGTTGAGGTGCACAGACACATAAACAATATGTGTATCTGTATAGGCTTCCAAATGGTACAATGTGGTATGTGTCATAGATAAGCATGCATTCATTTGACAAGAACACCTAGGTATAATATTAGAATGTCCGTAACGCAGGTAGAAGATGATCTTTTAATTTATTATTAAATATTATTTTCATACATTTTTTAAATTCTGGTACCCAGTCTTGGTAAATATAATATCGACAGTCCCTACATATACGATCAAAATCGCATTTTGCGAGGTTTACAGAAGAGCAAAAATTATCAATCAATAAAAAAATATTAATTAAATATTATCAGATACTGTAGAATTGCCAAACATGTTAGACACATGTTTGGGATAGTCTGTATTAAGCATTTTTTATTTAAAGCATTATAGTATATGGTTTTAAAATACGTCTTCAAAATAAAGCTTGATTTGTTTAAAAAAAAATTGTCATTTAATAATGTTTAAATTCACAAAACAATAATTAAAGCTGAATGTTATTTCCATAGTTTATCTATCTAATAATCTGCAGTCTCTTCCATTATGCAATTATTATAAAGTGGGAAATGGTGACCAATTCTTAAATAAAATTACAGAAATCTACCATAAACTTGTAAAATATTTCCATCGTAACATAAATATTGCTATAAAAAATCATCATCATTCCCTTTTCGCACCTAATGGTGCATAGGGCACTGCATTGGTACACCAATCGCAGCGTATCTTGATACATTTTTTGTTACATGAAGATGAGATGATCAGTGTTACGCCTCAGGTACCAGTCCAAGGACTATGACATATTCTGGTGTGTAACAACACCCTTTTAAATCAATATTTCATATCAACCATGTCGGGTTACCAACCCGAGACCTCTTGCTTGGTAGGCAAACGCGCTGACCATTACACCACGAGGCTGACAAAAAATCACTATGTATAAATTTTTCATTTTAACCTCATGCACTGTGGCCAAACGCGCTAACCACAATACCACAGGGTGGAGATATGTTTTTTTTTTAAATAGTGTGCCGCTATTTTGAAATAAAATATTGATAAATCAAAATATAATATGGACAGAAAAGGAACACTCTGTATATAAACTATACATGTGTGTGAATACTGTGTTTGCCTTAACTTAGGTTGCATTACACAAACAAAATTTATGTTATTTATACAGAAATAAAAATATCAAAAAAATATGTGTGTACTTATAACAAAGTTTTTTATTTTACATTATCAAAACAGAGTTTCTTAAAAATTGCATTTAAATGTTTCTGCCATTTTTTTTACTCTGAATATTTAAGTTTATCTTAAAAGTAAGTAAAAAATAAGGTGGATTTCAACTCTCCATAATTCATATAATATATTTATTTTGATAATATTGGTAATACTCATTTATAAAAACCAAAAATATTTATTTTTATTTTACATTGAAAGCATTTAATTTTTGTAGGGATGACGGTTGAACCCATTTTAAAACACCCCTCGAGTGTTTAAAAGTATTTATCTTAATCCAATTTTCAGTTACTAAGCATATTTTTTTGTCATAAAATAATATTCATAAGTAAAAAGATTAAAGAAAAAGAAAATATTTTCAATTGATAGGGTTAAATTTATATATTTTTCATAAAGTATTTTTTCAGACTACAAAATCTTTTTTCTTTATTAAAATAATTCAAAACGATTAATTTGATGAAAGTCTTCATTTGACTTTTTTGATAGATATTAAAAAAAAAAAACATTATTCAAAAAGAAGTATCTAAGTACCTAAAGATGAATGGGATTTTTGCCATGAAGTGGAAAGTATTAATTGTCAATAATTAAAATAATATGCAACTGTAAATGAATCATTCAAATTCATTGAAGTTTAGAATTAACATCTACTACTTGAAATATCAATTTTCCAGTTAATTTTTCAATCATGTCTGTTTTTTTTTATTTGTATTATTAACTTTTTGAAAATGTCAGCTGTTTTCAGGGTAGAATTTTAATTTATTAAATGCATAAAATAAGTATGAATCTGTTAAATGAGTACAAATTAATTGAAGTCGCTGACTTCTCTCTTATGGTAACACTTTGAAAAAAGCAGTTTTAAAATTAAATGTTGTGACTTCATCATAACATTTTATTAAAATTTGGTGTTGCCATCATTAAAAAAATATTTTACTTACTACATTTTTTCTACTATTTAACAAAAATAATATTTAGAGTAAATGTTATGTGGCTTCTTTAGTTTTTTCATTAGATTTTAATGGCTTTTACTAATTCCAGAAATGTCTGACAAAATATCTGAAAAATTGATAATTTACATGAAATATTCTAATCTTGTTGTATCCGTCCCGTAAGCTCGATGAATAATTCATGAACATTTCCAGTACCTTAAAGTGAACAAATAATATGTAATACTTATGTATACAAATTTAGTTTTTAATGTTTCTGAAATTTGTAAATGATGTTGATTATTTTCTCAGTATAATCTTCATCATTGATTTATTATAATATTTTGTATAATTTAAAATATAATAAAGATTTTTTTATACATTTCTTTTTTATTTTCAATGAAATTCTCATAAGTAGGTAGGTGAGAAAGGTAAAACAGATTGTATTTACATTATATTATGTAGGTCTTAGAAATGGAAATTAAGATTATATTGTATCTTCATAATTTTCCATTTCTAAGGCCCAGTAAGTTGATCATTAACAATTGAAAATTTAATGTAATCCATTTTATAAATGGAATCTTTTCTGTATGAAAATGAAATATCTTTTCAGAACTTCAACATGTTTTTACTATTGATTAAACAACTGGCCCTAATTCAACCTTCTAAACCAGGAACCGATGTCCACTCAATGTTATTATTTTGAATGCTTCAAACAGAACTTTGATAAAATAACACAGTTCATTTTTTATTTTTTTTGCAACCGAAAGGGAAAACACATTTGAGAAGAGAATATGCAAGTCCAGGCAGTGCCTCTGAATTTAAATCTTAATAACTCCTTAGTAGTGAAGTCCAGCCCTGTTTACAAACATTTGGGCATACTTAAAATATCATTGACAATACGTTATCATTAAAATGGTTATATCAATAGCCAAAAAGTTATTTAATCAAAATTGTGGTTCGTAAACACGAGAAAAGAGTGTGTGGTTAATGCTGAAAATCTGTTTTGAAAGGCATGTGGAATCAACATGTTTTTACACTGCAATATTTCATGGCACCCAAAACATAAAACTGATAAGCTTGTGTTTATTTATTTTTTTAATATTGAAATATGCTGCAATTGATTTACAAATGCAGTGTCCTATGTCCTATTAGGAGCTGATAATAAATAAACTAAATATAAAATGTCAAAAAATATATGTTTTGAGTACGTCCAAATTTTTTGAGACGGTACTGGATTAAATCCCCTGGGGATTTTATTCAAAATTGACAAATATTTTCAGACATGGAGAAACTTTCGTGTAACCTTGAACTTCATATTCAGTTGTCAAAAAAGTTCTCCATCTTAGTTGAAAATATTTCTAAATCAAAAACATACTCGAACGAAATTTCGAATTCAGTGGCGCTTGCTAAACAGCTAAAAATATAAAGTTTTTTTTTTCAGTTTCTATGCAAAATTAAACACACTATCTTTCATTATAGGAAGAGTTGTTTGTTTGATAAAATTACAAGGAAATTATTTTTTTCTTCCAGACATACAAATATTTTCATTACCTAGACTTTTTTTTTTTTGAACCATCCATATAATAAATGTTGTTAGAATTTAGAAGGTAAAGCTAGGGTTTCCTAGGACAGCGGTGCCCGTATTTTAACGGCCGTAGTGAACGGTGATGCAGTGGACAGCCGTCGTAAAGGTGATTAGAGAGTGGTTTCCTAGGAAAACGGTGTTAAATGGTGTTGATAACACCGTTTTCCTAGAAAACCACACTCTAGTCACCTTTACGACGGCTGTCCACTGCATCACCGTTCACTACGGCCGTTAAAATACGGGCACCGCTGTCCTAGGAAACCCTAGCTTTAGTCCCTAATAATAAAATTTATTTCACACACTGAACTGTGTCTTCACCTATGATAAAAAAATACACCTTGCCTGTGTCCAGGACAGAACCCTGGATGAGTGACTCAATGACTACTTTAAAACTAAAGGTAAACTGAAAACTGAATGTAGACAAGTCCGCCCCAAGATTACCACGCTTAAGGTACCGATTCGATTCTTGATAGGGTCAAGGTGAAACATTTATTTTAAGGTAGTTTTATATTGCAATATTTAAATGTCCCTAGACTAGCATTGGAATGTTCATGCAACAGATAATCGAGATAATATATATACTGCATTAAATGCAATACAAATTTTGTTGATCCAATGTTTTTTCCAAATTCCATATTGACGATGAAAAGGTAAAAGTTCCTATGCGACATGTAGCAACTTTACAAAAGAGCCAATCAAAGTTTTTTGTGTTTTTATCAATGAATAAAAAAACTTCATATATACCTATTGTTTTGGCGTGATTTTGATTGATTTGATTTTGGCATTCAAATATTTTTTAGAGGCAGTGCCCAATGCACCATCGGGTGCGGATAAGGGTATGCTGATGAAATACCAAATTAATATAACTCAAAACGCGATTTTTAAATCACGACGATTTATTTAAATAAAAAACATTATTTTAATTTATGAATAAATGCAGCCGTATTTGTAAAGTATCCGTGTCCGTAAATATAAAGTACATGCTGGTACTTGTGCTCGTACATATTATGTATATTTTCATTGAAGGCAAGTTCACAGGCATATAGGTCGTTTCAATTGTGTCACTATAAACTGTCTCTCTGTCCCCAATAAGTGTGTTATTAAAAAATATATATATTGTACAAATTTTCATATAAAATATAAAATACTTGACTACAAGTAGTGTTATATTATGCATAGATATAAACGTAAAATAATTTTCCACCCTTCCCGGTTTTTGTGGCCTTGAAAATAATATTCGATAATTTTGCTACGCGAATAAGGCATTTCATTAAAATGTTGCATAACAAATAGTTCCGTTTTTTTTCGTATTTATGCATATTATGTGGCATAATGTATAAGTTCTAAAGCGTGAATAATCACGTTTTTGTCACAATAAATTCGCGAAGAAACCGTTCCCGCCATTTTTCAAATGTAGTTTCATCCCTCAACACAAGATGCCCTCCGTAGGGGCAGATGTTTGCTGACTCAAATTTATGTCAGAAACACTGGAAAATTTAACGAAACAAAAGAAAATGTTGTAAATAATGCGGTAAGTTTAATAATAAATGCTATATTGTGTGTAATATCAAATGTCGCAGTTTGCTTCTTGTTATGCTTATCAATTTGACACGAACGAACGCCGGTAAAAATAAAAAAACAACTGTCTAATACCGGGGATGGGGTCGAATGGCGGGGGTTGCGCATTTTGCGATCTCCGTCGGGCGCTTTAATTGCTGCCGACCGTTTGTGTACACGATAGGTGTGACAGTTTCGCGAATTTATTTTTGTGGGTAGTGAAAATTATAGGTCATTTTGTAAAATGTGCGCGATTCCGATTTACGGAGTGCGAAAAATCGATGACCTCTTTAACATTGGGATAGGCCGAGGGCTAATTGATGTTTTTAATTATCCGCAGGAGTGCTGAGGCGATCCGGCGTGAACAATGAATTTTTCACCATTTACGGGTCATTTTCCTGCGACGATTCCGACTATCCACCAGTTCGCCGCCAAGTTCACTCATGATGGCAGCGCCACGGCGCTGGTGCAAAGCCAGGACGCCGGGAACCGCTACCACGGGAACAATGTCAGCCATTTCAACCAGCACCACACAACGCTGGGCATGGCAGTCAACGTGGGCAAGTTCCGCCAGCCCGAGAACGTCGTCGTGAGCCTCAACAATGTGCCCAACTCCGGTGGGAACGTCACACAGCAGAACATCATGCACACTGGTAAATCTATTCCCATGAATATTACAACAATAATAAATTCTCTCCATGAACTCGATAGAGTGCATAGTGAATGTTTTTATTACCAATGGCATTACTACGCTACTTACCGTATCTCTTGATCACCTGTTACACAAAGACAAGGTGTTAGTCCAAGGATTATGAAATACTGCCTTTAAAAAAACCTTTTTCAAATAAATATTTCATGCCAACAATGTCAACTACTAACGTGGTTTTATATGAGCCTAATATAAAGTAGTCCATACAAACCAAATTAATAATGATTTATTTTATGATTACGTAAAATTATTTTTTAAAGATAAATTAAACAGGGTTTTATAATAAAAGTATGGGAACAGATAATTTAATTAACACAGTAAGACTGTAAACACCGCAAAAAGACACAACACGGAGAGTTAGTTTTTATTTTCTCTACTATGCGTTTTGCACAGCAAAGTTGATGCGGCATCACCCAACAATGTTCATTTTGCGGAATATGATTTCATACTTTCGTTCCATGAGGCATCATCTCTATTTAAATACCCCTTAGTGTAAAACAATTATGTTATACCTACAATACATTAATATTTGCCATTTATTTTCTCAAATCAAACGGTTGGGTATAAAAAATTGCCCTAATGCAATATACCCGCTCTTATATGTATATAAAGTGTTTGAATAAACAAATAAACAATATTTCCAGTTAACACAGGTGCTAAGTATCACACTATTACAACTGCCACCACCTCATCCAGCGGGCTTAACAACCTTAGCCACCAGTACAGCGGCCAGATTTCCATTCCCTACTCGCAGCAGAGCGGCTCTGACAGCCTACAGCAGCTGAAAGGGGAGCGCGGAGACAAGGCTCGCGATGGCCAATACGATCAGGATATGATGAATGCCACGATCTTGCACCAACAGCAGAGTAAGCCTATGATAATGCTATAAGTGATGTCCCATGTTTGTTTATATTTTATTTTATGTACATATATACTAAATATACACTTAAAGAGCTCTTAATTCTCATGTGGCTGTGATATAGCAAGTCTACATAGAATACAAGACTTTTATAAATCTCTCTTATGTTTTTAAATATAGAAGTTTTATTTTGCTATAACAGGCCTAAATTCTATGATTGTTTTTTATAAATTATGGAAAATAGATTATTAAACAGTATGCATTTGTACATATTTAAACAGATTTCATTATGTGCTATGTAAATGTATATTTTTTTAAATGCCAAACAAAGATATACTTTATATATACTTTTATATATACTATTATAGCAACGCTTGCAGAGGGATACTTAGTTCAGTCGAGTAAAATATATTGCATAATATATTGAATGTAATAATAATATTTTCAAAATCTTAAAAAACAAATTAAGATGCAGAGAAACATATAAATAAAAAAGATAATGAAAAAAAGGCATCCATAAAGAATTTCAATTTATACCAAAATGACTTGACCAAAGAATCATTGTCTGTGTTAAATTATTTTTCATTTTTATTACGGTTATCTACAATACATACCTACCTCTTTTCATCTTAATGTCCCAACTTGCTAGAAATAAATTCCCTGTTAAGTTGGGAGTTCAAAAGTAAAACAATTGACTTGTAAAATAAATAACATAAATTAAGAGATAAAATAATTGACAAGCATAATAAATTACATAAATAAATTAATGTTATTGCATTTTCTTATATATTTTTGTGGTAGGCTTTTCCATACTTTTTTCTTTCATAATTTTATAAATAATTGACAATTTCTAATGCTGCGATTCGGTATATGAATGTTCATCTCATTTAATAATAATGGTTAGTAACATATTGTTGCAAATTTTTTTTATCATAAATTTTTGTCATCTTGTAAATATGAATTTAATCAAACCCTTTTAAATCTTAAAACAACTTATTTATTCAGCCTCTTGGTCTGTCATAGAGCAAAGAAATATTGTAAAAAATCCATAGTAATCTAAACATCTTGAGGGAATTACAATATTGATTGATTTTATTAACCTACATACAGGGACCTGCACTCCATAAAGGTATTGTAGCAGTGTTTACTGCCTACCCTACTTAATTATTATAAAACATTTTGGTCTTTCAAAGTCGTCAATGTAATTAATATCATTTACACTTAGCTTGTAATTTGCAGATATCGACCGAAAACTACTCAAAAGTTGGATTTTATAAAAATGTTTTCTTGTTTCAATTTGCTTTCTGTAAATGGAATATGTTTGTGGTAATTGGCTATATAAAGTTCTTGCCTCTGCCTGCATAATTTGTATGACATACACCGGACTCCCATTTCACACGCTGTATATTATGTTCCATGCAATACTGTGCAAAATAAGTATATTAAAATAAAGAATAATACTGGATCTGTTTCCTTGTATGGAAATAAATTCAGAATATCAAAATATATCTTTTTTATATTGTTTATTGTATCCAGCACCAGATCTAAGGGGCGCTAGCTCCTTGTCACTTATTGAAAGAGCATAGTATTCTCCCCTCTCTTGTAAGTACCTAGTTCTTTGTGCCAACTGAATCTATGCCAGCTCTTATTGTAACTTAATTTTATTTAGAAAAATTACTTTAAAAATGGTACATTTGATACAACATTGTGATTATTACTTGAGATATCCAGAGCCTTCCGCATAGTTCTCTACAACCAATAAGTAATAAGTTCATGCAGGGGGTGTAGAAAAGTAAAAAAAAATATGGTATTACTGCTATGTATTTTTTAAATTAATGTACAAAAAAACAATATTTTTGTGTTATATTGAAACTGTTGAAAATGGGTGTCTGGTGTATTTGGTTTGTAATAATTTTTATGATAAAATGTAAACGTTTTATAGGTGATAGTAATACATTATTTGTATGGCATACAGTGCACATTTTTCCAGCAACCCAGAGCCAAGGTCAGGGGCAGGGTCAAGGTCAAGGTCAGGGGCAGCTTCAGCACCTAGCCGGCAGCTCCCAGCAGCAGCAGCTTGTGGTGGTACTGCAGGAGACTAAGGATCCCGGGAAGGGAATCAAACAGGAGTCCCGCACTGACATCCGCGAGCGGACAACCAGCAACGGGAACACCGATTTCTTGGGTAATCATTTTTTTCAAATCCAATGAAAGGGCACTAAATATAATAGAAGAAGACCGAGAACTGTTATTCATTGTCATAAGACAAATGGCCCCATATTTTGGCCACATATTATTTGGAGAAACATATGCCCTTGTACAGCTTATAGTGGAAAGGCAGTGGTTTAGAATACCATCAGAATGGTCTAAAATCTAGAAGAATTTTAATTAATAAGAGACAGTAGAGGAAGGCCGCACACCGCATCTGACGTCTTAAGTCTTCTTGGCGGTGCCCACGTACAAGAAAAAATTGCTCATTGCCAAACGAGAAACGCAGCCCAAAAGAGCTCTATTTAATCTGGTAACCTTGGCATTAAAGTGCAGAATAAAGGTAATATGAAGGATACACGGCTAAAGCAGCCTTATTTAGTTTTTTCAATTTTTGAGATGTTGATGCCATTTTTTTCTCCCGAATGAGTTCAATAAAATGGAATATTAAAAACCATAATAACATAATAACAAATTTCCCACAATTTAGAAGACAGGGAGCCACATTTTGTTAGTTTTTAATATTCCATTCATCAGATATACATATTTTTGAAAATCTAAACAAAAAAAAGCTTGTTTTAGCCGTTTACCCTTCATACATTTTATGTGTCCAAGCGGATGAAGAATACAGTTCTGTGTTGAAACTACAACCAAAACCCTGGATGAGTGTTTTTGACTCAATGGCTGCTGTCAGGTGAAAATCCTGAATAAGGTAATCGAGTGGAGATAAGTCTGCCTCGTTGTGTAGTGGTTGGCGAATTCGCCTAACATTTTTAAGGTCCTGGGTTCGATTTCTGGCAGGGTAGATATGAAATATTGCTGCTAATGGTTGTTCAAACTGCAATTTTTAATTGTTCCCGGACTGGCACCTAAAGCGTACGACTGTTCATCTTACCTTCATGAAACAAATTATCGAAATACGTTGAATTTGGTTTACAAATGTAGTGCTCTGTACACAACTGGGTGCGGAAAGGGGAAACTATGATGATAATAAACAGAAATTATTCTTTGTTAATTTTTAATTGAATTTTCATCATTAATGTTCTTTCCTAGGTGGGGGCAGTATGGCAATGCCTGCATCGTGGCAGTCTCTGGCCGCGCCCGGATCAGCTGTGGCCGACTACCTGTCCCACCTCCCGGCCTCTACCCTCCCCCTCTCCCTGCACCACTTTCTCAAGTACTCTGCCGACTCCATCAAGAAGGACGATACCGTCAATCTGATCACTGCAGCTGCCAATGTCAATGGACTCAATAATGTCGTGAGTCATTTAAAATAATTTATTATATTAAAATGCAAATAGTCATCGTCGTTTTAAGAAATATTACTTTTAACCCTTCAAGTACGAGCGTGGTCGTATGGTAACTGTAATATATGCGTTACCATGTATTTTTGCCACCAGCCCTCTGCCGCAGTCAGGCTTCCCAGCGTAAACAGGAGGCCACCCTCCCAGGCAGCCCCAAAAGGTAATGCCAGTAGGTAGTAGCGCGTCTGCGCCGACTACGAGTCAACCTCAATAGGCCCTGAAAAGGATTTTCCACCCGGTTCACGTAGTGTAGAGAGGCGAAGGCAGTCAGCGGGCAGAGCGGAGGTGAAGAACGAAGAGCTGAGAACACCCAGGGTCAGTAATTTTGGATAGTAAATCAGTGATCAGAGCTCAACTGATTTACTCTCCAAAAATACATACATTATAAAGGATTGTCGCTGGGCTCTAGGGAATGGCCCTGTACACAGCGCCGATTGAAGCTGAGGGGAGGGGGCTCGTGCGAAGTAACCTTAATTTTTTTTAAAAATGTATTTTTTACATAAAAACGTTCGTCAGTGTTCACTTTACACTCTAGAAAAAGAATTTAAGTTGGCAAATAAAAAATGTTTATCAAAAATGATTTTTTAATTAAAAATTTATAACCCATATTGAATGCAACAATGAATTGTTTGATAAATGATCATTAAAAATATCATGAAAATGTTTTTACCCCTTTTTATTTTACGCCCATTAAAAGTTTTGATTTTAACTATGAGAGAAAATTCATATCTGGCTATCTGGCTTAAGGACTCGCCAAATATCCGGTACCCGGCCAAACCCTTATCCGTTTTATCACTAATAACAACTGAGTAAATTTAATAAAATCTTCAAAAATAGGGAAAAAAAAATCCGATACCAGCAATATCTCCCATTTCGACACTAGCACCGCGGTCAAGCTTCTTCGAAAAAGTGTTCTACTCTAGCATTCCGTATCGTCGGAGGACATTTGAAAAGAAACCCTGTTTCTTGTTGTTAATATATAAGAACAAATTTCTTTTCCCTCTCTCATTGTCCCTTACGGCATTTCAAATTTCTATCCTTGAAATGATTAGAATTTCTATGAAAACATATTCATTATTTTAATTACTTTCTAGATGTCTACAAATTCCGTTGGTGGTGTGGTGGTGCAATCCTCTTCCCTGGGTTTAAACTCCACACCCCCCACCCCGAGCAGCGTGAGCTCCAGCAAAAAGAAGAAGAAGAAGAAACCGCCCAAGGAGAAGAAGCCGCGACCCAAACCCGGAGAGATCCGCCTCACCACAGCTTTGGACGGGAGCACCCTGTACTGCTGCCCGGAGTGTCACATGGCATACCCGGAGAGGGGCATGCTAGAGCAGCATCTTGTGGGACACACAATGGAGAGAAGGTAATAAATAGATACTGCATAGAACAGAGACCCTCAACTTTCGCGCGTAATAAGTTCCTGCAAATACGAATACCTCTTTTAGTAAGGATATTAACTTAGCATATTACAACAGAGATGAAAAACACTTTAGAAAAGGGAATATATAAGTCCAGGTATCCACAGGACTTCTATATTCCCTTCTCTAAAGTAATATGTTAATATTAACAGCTCCCAATGGAGTTGAATCCAGTCCTTGTCCACAAAAATTTGGACAAACTCAAAACATTGTTGATAAATCCACCTGGTCCAAGAAGAAGTATAAAAATTGAAAATTATTTTCATGCATTGCCTAGTATGTAGGTCCAAGAAGAAGTATAAAAATTGAAAAATATTTTCATGCATTGCCTAGTATGTAGTTTAAATAATTCAATCAGATGAATCTCACCCTCAACAATAAAGGTTTCAGCTCTTTAACTTCACAAACGTCAACAGATGGAAGAATCGAAGGAATATAGATGTCAAATATAGTGAATGTTACATAGTGTGTAAAGTGGCTACTTAAACCAGCCAATGACAGGTCATAAGCCCTGTAGATTCTTAGACTTCCATATTCTCTTCTCTAAAATGTTCACCCTCTTTGTTGTAATATGTTAATCTATACAAACCACTTTAATTTTCAGTTATACGTCAGCCGACTTCGAGGTTACTACCTCATCGACTTATATTATAAATAATAGAAAATTAATGTATTTTAAGTTTATGTATACACGTGAACAATATAATATTGTTCTGTCCCAGGACCCGACCTAATGTCCACACGTAGACAGCAATTTGTAGGACAAGAATTGTTCCGAGACATTGTCACAGAGATAGACGGGCAGGTTATCTCCGCGGAACAATGATTACTCCCACTACCGTGCGCTGCATTGTCCGCGAGAACGTTCACAGACAGGACTTTATGATAATAGCGATTTGCTCAACGTGTACATGTCACTCCCGCTCATTCTTCCCCCAAAAATGAACGCAGAAAAAAATCCATTTTATTATATTGTTTGTCCTTTAACAATTCTTATATGTCTTGCTAAAAAATGAATAATATTTTTCATGAATTTGCTCGTAATAAATGCCATCGTGTATTCATTTTCATGCCGCTCACGTGTTAACTGCTGCCTAATTTTTTTACTGTCCCAGCGTTCTGTCCCGCGTGGTCGTAGCTGTTCACGGAGCTGGGACAAGACAATATTGTCCTATCTACACCCTATTATCCACATGTAAACAATACATTATACAAAGTGTAATATGTCATACCATAAACTGAAAAATGTTTTTGATATTAAGAAATTAGTATAAATGTTCAAACTAAAATAAAAATACTTTCTTTTTAACCATTAATTATTTTATTACTGAACAGTTTTGGAGCTACACGTGCTTTTTTATATATTATATTATATTTTATCTATGTAAAATTGAATATAAATCTTATTTCATAATTTTAACAGCGTCGTAAGTCTAATTAATACATATGCAGGTAATAAATAAAGTCGTATTTTCCGTTTGTGGAGGGTATGGAGGTATGAAGTGAGGGATGACAAGGGTTGAAATATAATTGTTTGAACTTGTTCTAAAATTATACAGGAGTGGTTAAAAACAAAATGATCGGGTTGTGGTCGGGTGGCTAATGTCTCGGACTCAAGGCTCAAAGGTCCGTGGTTCGGATCCCACTCTACCTCAACTTGATCCCATTTTCTAATAGTGAGTTATTTACAACTCGTTGAAAATGGCCCTCAAAATTGAATATTTGGGTAAATCATAAGAACGCAAATATTTCTTTTAACCAAATAAAAGTGTTTTTATTTTCATTTCAACTAAATAATGAATAACTAGAAAGTTTTTAAATATAAATTTCATAGTATAAATCCATTTATGTCCAGGTTTATATGTGATATATGCAACGCTGCGCTGAAACGTAAAGACCACCTCACGAGACACAAGCAATCCCATAATCCGGAGAGGCCGTATGTGTGTTCTGTGTGTCTCAAGGCCTTCAAGAGGAAAGAGCAGCTCACCTTACACTTTGTCATTCACTCGGGGGAGAAGAGACACATCTGCCAGGAATGTGGGAAAGGTAATTAATACTCATATTTCAGATATGTAGGTACATATTTATTTTATGTGTGAAATCACCGACAAATTTTATACAGTGTTTCAGCATACTGAAATGAGTAGTTGAATGGCAAAAACAAATGCAAATTTTGTCCAATTAATCAATAGTTATTATTAAATAATTCAGACGTGAACTGACGACAAACTTTCATCTGTAGGCATCCAGGACCGCCAGAGCCTGAAGAAGGCAAGTGTGGTTAACACACTCGGGGTTATGCCAGCTATAGCCGTCTGTCCAAAAGAGATTGGTAGTGAAAAGAGGATTATAGTGTACGTGACACTGAAGCTCTGATATGAGAAACGGTGGTAGGAGATACTGTGTCCAATAATGATATAAAAAGCACTAAATTTGTTGCAACAGAGAGGGAAAAGATTTTTGAGAAAGGTTGGCTCCTCCCTAGGGAGGAAATCCAGCCGGTCTGCAAACATTTGGACATACTAAAAATATTGTTGATATAAAAAACAGTTTGCAACAAAATCATCCCAGTATGTTAGTCAAATAATATATACTTTAAAACATCAACTACCTTATCATCTGACGTTACTGCCTCCAAGTTTTTAGTGTTATAAGAGTCATCACAATTTTTACTTCGAAGTCTTTCAAAATAAATATAATACATTGAAACCTTAATGTATTATATACCAGTACCATGTAAAAAAAGTATAAGAACAATGGTGGATAGGTTTCCTTGCATAAAAATTATTTCAGGAATGTAAAAAAAAGAAATAGTAAAAAATATAACATGACAACAAAACAGTTTAAAAATCGTAACAAAGATTATATGCCTAGTAAGAAAAGTGCTATGTGGAGAGTTCCAAAAACAAATATTATATTATTATTTATTATTATTATTATTCATTAATTTACACGCCCTACGGGCTTTTATATATATTAGAAATTACATTCAAGTGCAGCAGTGAAACATAAGTATGTAAATTTAGTTAAAATTAAAGATAATATAAGAAAAACTAAAAGATTCAATAATAAGTAAAAATAAGGAAATGTACCAACATAGGTATAGGGTACATAGAAAAATATTTAATAAATTTACATATGAAAACATACACACATACATATACATACATATAAGTTAATACATTATTATAGAGATACATGAGAAAATAAAATAGTAAATAAAGAACAATATTAAGAAATTTTATACAAATTAATTTATAACCTTTTGAATACTTAACCTATATTTATATAAAGACAGACGAAATATATCAACTTCACCATACTCGTTACCTAGCCGGTGTAGTCTAGGTATTGGTGAATTGTAATAATAATTGTGACTGCCAGGAGATTAAAAAAATAACGTTAGCTGCCGAGTATTTCGAACAGGTACTTTTAAGCTGGTAACACTAGTTAATTCCGGGACGTCCAATACGCCATTCGCTATTTAATATAAATTTAATAAATCATTTATAATTCTTCTTTTACAAAGAGTTGACATATTCAGTGTTCATAATAAATTATCGTAATCAATATTTTCAATGGGTAAATTAAGTTTGTAATTGATGAATCTAAGGAATTTACGTTGTACTCTTTCTAACTTTAAAATATATAGGGTGACCAAATTGTTGAATTGAATTCTAAATTACTTCTAACCAAGGCAGTAAATAGCACTTTGAGGGTAGTGATGGAATTAAAATCCTTTACAGTTCGCTGCAAATATCCAAGACATTTCATCGCCTTATTAGTGATGGTATCAATGTGAGGAATAAATGTCAATTTTTCGTCAAAAACTATCCCCAAATCCTTTATTTGTGTAACTCTTCCCAGATTGATATTATTAATGTTGTAATCGAATAATATGGGTTTTTTACTTCTTGTAAATGATATTAAACAACACTTGTCGACATTTAAGTAAAGTTAATATTAGAAGAAATAAAAAAAAATCGAATGACATGTGAAATATGTAAAAAAAATAATTTAACACGCTACAGGAGGACTCCTTTGTATATGGAATATTTTAAATAGTAAATATTTTTTTTTTAAATTACACATATAACTATTACGCATTGTTAAATTAATGTTCAAATATTTTTTTCATTTTATTTTTGTACTGTCTAAAAACAGGTTCAGGTGTACCGTACATAATTGTAATACTGTTTTCAGGTTTCTACCGCAAGGACCACCTCCGCAAGCACACTCGATCACATATAGCCCGGCGAGTGAAGGCCGAGCTCAGCCAGCAAGGGGGCAGTGCGGGGGGGGCGGGGGGCACACTGCTGGCGCTGGCCGTGCCTGCCCCCGCACCGCCGCCCCCCTGACCCTTGCCCCCTGCGCCCCCAGCGCAGACCAAGCCCATCGACTTCCTAGCCTTTGTTTCCGCCGCCAAGGATGCGTTCTAAACTCCAACATTCCGAATTCCACATTCCAATTTGTCGCTTAAGACTCAAAGTGTTTCATACAGAAATTTGAGTTTTTCCAAATACTGGACCTTCACCTGTGGGGGTAATGAAAACAGATGAGTCCAAAATCGTCTCTTTTCAGTATAGGCGCTTACAGACATATTCTACATTTAACGATTGTCAAGCTGAGACAAATTCTGATTCTCAAATCTTGCAAGTTACTACCAATTATGCTCGATTTTGGACAACTGTCAAATTTCACTGACAAATATCGAATATCAAATGTCGTGAGTTACCTGATATGCTCTATTTTTTACAATCGTCTTTTGTTAATCTCAAATATTGTGTGTGTTTGAAGGCGCCTTTAGTTTATTCAACTATTTTTTCTTTGTTGGATTCCTACAAATCTCATTATTTGAAGAGTTCAAATGTTTTTCATACATTTTTTTTCCTTTATGCAGATTATATAGAATATTCCACACTTACTCCATTTTAAAATCAACATTCTTGATTCATGTTTTCCTGTCTCCCGCAGTTACAATGAGATGGTAAGAGATTCACTGTTGGTTTAATTCACCTGGCAAATTTGTAAGAAACCATTAGTGAATTAATTGACACATTATAACTGATTAAGGCACCTGAACATTTTACACAAATATTCTAATTTGTGGATTGAAAATTCGAGTTGACTATATCGACAAATATTGGTAAATATTAAAAAAATTATACTGTACTTAAAAGCCTGAATTTAACCCTCGAAGATTGTTTTACAATACGCCATTTCAATATAAATGTTTTCTACTGTATGACTATACATCCATTTTCAAAATGTGGCACTTTTGACGCAATATTTGTTTCAAATGTTTTTTTTCCCGTATAGTGGTTAGACCACTCTAAAAGTAACATATTTAAACCAAAGAAATTTTAGTCATTCTAGTACATAAAAATATATACATATTCACTTTTAAACAAATGTTTTTTTTTAAACTTATGCTTATGAAATTGACGCTGAATTTGAATTATTATGAAATATTTGTTAAATTTAAGCAGTCTCTCCCCCTTTAAATAACACAGTTTTGGTCACTGGTGGCCCCCATAGTGATCAAATTATGTAAAAAAAATAATTATGTGAATGATTAAGTAATTTTACTTTGAATTTTGTAAAGTTTTTTTTCTTTTAGGTTTAGCATTTATTATTATGGCTCACAACTAAAATATCTTCCGTGGATTTTTCGTACTCCGTTTTTTTCATAAGTAATAGCTATGAATATTTTGAATATCTATTTCTTCGGGGGCCTTTTATAAACTTTTTATTTATGTACTTATCTTTATTTTACGGTTTTGAATTTTAGTCATCGACACTGAATATATTAGACAATCAGAGAGTTTGTATTTTTTATTATATTTTTTTATTTGATGCCATGTTTGCCTGTTTCAATTGACGTTTTCTTTAATTGTGTAATAAACATTCTAACTGGGCAATTTTCAGTTAGAATAAAGCACTTACATATACACACTATCGATGATACTGCAATACCCAGTCAATCAATTAATTTTTAATAATCAATCAATTTTTTTTTGGCAGGGGAACCTAAAAACTGTTTTGTAAATATTACTTACGATTAATCAACCAAAAAGACTCTGGAGTATCAGAAAAACTATTGTTTAGAGTAAAAATAGCAATAGTTTAAAGCCAATGGCTCTTAGCCCTATAACGAATTTATTGCAGCAAAACATTTTCATTAAAATAAACTGATTACACAGTATTGCAGTATCACCAATGATATGGTCTAAACTTGAAAAGTAGAGAAAATTTTGTTTTGCTAAAATGTCTTAAAATAATTTATCATATTTGATTGCGAATTATGTTCAGTTACTATTGTTCTATTTTATATTGTGTATTTAATTTAGTAAATAACATTTCAAGTATATTGTTTTATAGATATTTACACTTTAGATTTTGAAAGTGTTGGTAGTCTTTTGGCTATTAGGTGTTTTTGTTTTCTCAAATATTTTTTTATACGGAGTTGCAGTATTATTATTGACTTTGCTTAAAGCGTACAAGGTTTAAGTGAGTTTTTTGTAAATGTTTTTTTTTGTATATGCTTGTTTTATATATGAATTAAATCAACTTGAGAATGTATACTAAGTTCTTTGTTATTGTTTGAGCCGACCAGAATGTTTTTTCTTCCAACTAACCCACATTTGTACAATGATTGCCACAGCTCAATGTATTTGTAGTGTAAGATACAATATATGGTCTGCAATTAGGTGCTTAATGTTCTGTGTGGTTGAAATAAAACTTTGTTAAATACTAGAGTAGGGTTGAGTTCTGTAAGCGGGCGGGAATGGAACGTCATTATTCTTTGTGCTGGCCATGAAATGTGGAGATTGTTGCAAGTGTATTCGAGAAATCTCTGCACAATATTAAAAAATGTATTGCATGAGTGATTTTTTTTCTGTGAATTTTCAAATTAAAAGGTTAATATTAAGTCATTGAAATAAGAAATTGATCCTTTGATCTTGTACAAAATGTGTGACTTGTAAAAGTTAAAATGAGTTGATTTAAGTATCATCTTGTCACTCTATGTATAACATAAATCTCCATCGAAAATGTATCTTATTTTAATATTTTTACCCCCGGATTGCAGCATGACTTTTAAAAAAATGGAATGATTCATTTATGCTCTCATAACATAGAAATGTAGCTTAGTTACTGATGATGTAATAATCCTATATAGCTTAACCTATTGGCTAAAGTATTTCATAAAATTGTGAAAAAGATAGGAGAAAAGGATAGGGATAACTCCGGTAGTTGGGGGCACAAATATGGTGTGTTTAGCATTCTGGGGGTTATTAAACTAGTTCAGTTTTTTTTGTTTGTTTAGTACCATTTAGGCACACTCGTAAACCTCAGTATCTCAAAATTTTGTATTGTCATACGTCCTTATTTATTTTTTTATAACTTAAAATCAGTAAATCTACTTACTGGTTAATTATTTTCAAAATCTACAAACAATATTATGTATACCTATGCTGTATATTTTTATAAGATGTGTACCCACTTAATATTCTTCTGCAACAAAATGTAGGTATTTGTAAATATTTTAGTTATTGGAATAGTTCAAAATAATAATAGTGGGATATATTATATTTATAATGGGAGAAGCAATAAAATTATTTTATACGGATGACAAAGACAGCTCTGATATTACTTTTTAAAAACCGTATGTGTTCAAAAGAACTATGTTTTTTTTTTTTTTTAATAAATTTAGATGCACTTTGGTTTTAAGTGCACTTTATTAGAGTGAAAATATTTTACAATAATAAAAGCCCTTTTTAAGAAATTGACAAGCTGCAATAATGTAAATGTCAAAAGCAAATACATTTATGAATAATCAATATTGCAAAATCCAAGTGCAAAATGTGTCTATTTCAAATTCAGATGGAGCTGCAACGAAAAAACATTATTTTCGTCTCAACAATTTCATAAGTTCCTGAATATTTGGTTTGCAAATCTCCAGTAGCAATAAAAATACATGGCATTCTTTTAATTTATATACAGATTACAAATCCAATGTAGTATATTTATAGAAAAAATATGAAAATTTAATATACCATTTTAAACTTATTAACTTTTTAACAGCTATTACAAGTTTAAATTTATTTTCCATTCAAAATAATGACGTCATAACTTCTTGTCATGTTAAATGATTTATTTCAGTAAATATTTTGATTTGTTTACATTTTACAAACTCATCATCATCAGTAGCGCTATAGCCTGTTGTGGGCCCTGGCCTCCTCCAGAATTTGTCTCCATTCGTCCCTGCACCCAGCGGCTCTTCTTCAGTTCGTCAGGCCAATTGCTCTAATGTCACTTTCCACATTATCCAGCCATCTTAATTTTGGTCTGCCTCTGCTTCGTCTGCCTTTCGGAGTAATATAAATAATCTTTTTTGGGGTATGGTTATCATTCATTCTGTGCACATGGCCCAACCATTGTAATCTTCTTAATTTGATGAATTGTGCAATGTTGGGTTCGCTATACAGTGCCTCTAATTCGTGATTAAACCGTCTCCTCCACAGTCCGTTTTGGGTGACAGCACCGAATATCTTCCTTAATATTTTTCTTTCAAATACTAATACCATATTTTCATCTCTTTTGGCCATAACCCAGCATTTGGCACCATATACAATGACCGGTCTGAGGGGAGTTTTGTAAATAATGGTCTTAGTTTTTCTAGTGAGCAATTTGGATCCCAGATGTTTAAACAAGCCATAATAACATCTGTTTGCTGACGATAGCCGTGCTCTAATCTTGGTATTATAATTGTTATTATTAGTCATTTCAGTACCTAAATATTTAAAGGAGTTGACATTGTCTATGTGGTGTGATCCAACATCAATTGCCTGCTGTTCATAGTTTATTTGCGACTTTCTTGCTAACATACTGTAGTCTACATTTGTCTACATTGCAAACTACATATACACATATGTTATTTTTTCACTATGTTGAATTTTTTTTAACAAAGTTAGATAGTGTGATATGTGCATCCTTTGAATTAAACAGTTTAAGGACTGCTATATAATGCAATTTATAATATTTATTGCAACCATACATTTATACTTGCAACATTTTTCCAGCTTACTAATTAACCACATATTATTTGTGTCTACATATTTGTAAATCAACTAACAGCTAAAATTTCGAATTCCATTCATAGCTCAGTAAATTGTCAACAGAAGGTGCAAAGTGAAAATTTTCCCAGCTAGAATTTAAATTAAACAGAATCACGGAACATATTTAAATAGCATTGAAGTTCCACACCATTTTGCTTTTGCACTCATGATATACATATTTAATTAATATACACCATTTTATTTTATTTGATAATTGAGACCTATCGTAAAAAAGGGAAAATTATAGAAAAGCTTCCAGAAATCTAAAGACAACTGCATTGGTAGTTTCCTAGGTAGTTTTTGCAAAATTTCAGGTAGAACTATGAACACAGTAATTCTTTTATTTTGGTTCACTTATCCAAATTTTGGATAAAAATACAATTGTTATGATTAGTCTCAATTCAAAACCCACATAAAAAAATACTTAACAGAAATATTGTTCATAAAGGAAAACACATAATGTTATTTTTTCCATGTTAAGTTGAAATTAAAGCACAAATTTTTTGACAAAAAACAAAATGTAAATACTTTTGCACCATCTTATGTTTTGTATAATTGTTTAGAACTTTCATTAACTTGTGACTTTGACAAAACCTATTATAAATTAAGATTAATATTACAAAGAGCTAAGTGATAGTAATGTGGATTGTCCAATATTTATTAACTCCAATTTAGTGATTTTCATTTGATGAATTTTGTAAGTTACGGAGTGAATTGTGTGAGTCTTAATAAATGTTACTTTAGCGTAACAGAAGTACAAATAAAATATAAACCTTTACATCAGAATACCTCAGAGCAAATAAAAATATTTCATAATTATAATAGTAATTTTAGCTGTTTGAACTAGAATATGTAAAAAAAAACAAGTTGATAATGTATTGGTTAGTAGCGGATGTTCCTAGATCTAATGAATTTTTAACATAAAGCAGTATAATATATAAACTCAATAATAATATTTCTAACTTTAAAATTTAACTTACCTAATACCTACCTTAAATAGACATAGAAAATATATTTAAATGGAAAAAGTCCCTCTGAAAAAAAATTATTTGACACTAAGTAATTTATTATAAAATATTCACAATAAATCGCAGAACAATAAAGGAAGACATATTATAATAATAAAAATATTTATGTAATTTTATTCCACTTTTATTAAATATTATTAAAAAAACTCTTTTGTTCCCATTATTATATAAAATCATGATTTACAACCCCTGCTTGCACTTGTATATAACATAGAAATTTGTTTAGTCTTCCACCAGTCTGACGATGTTGGTCACGACGAAACCCGGTCACTGGTAAAAATTATAAATAAAATTGGAATAAAACTAAATACTTATTTGTATTATTGTAATTCAAATGCAGTTCCACCAAGAAACTCAACATATTATATTAGTTACGTTAGGTATTAAAACATTTCTTACCTGTGCAATATGTTTTAATGGTTTATAAGTTAAACATTTATTTTACTATTATTAAAAACCACCATGTTTTTTGTACAAATATATTAAATTTATTTATCTTTTTAAACTTAAGTTGCTTTGACTGTCTAACTAAGGGCTAGTAACCCTGTTCTTAGGAAGTAGAAAATACACGATTGTATTGGCCAAAAACACAATATGTAATATTTTATATATGTATATAAAACAATAATAAATATCTATTAAAATTTACCAACAAAAAAATAACCATTCAAACAAGAACATGTCAGCTATCATCAACCTCTCAGACTTTCCGCGACCAATTTCACCAAGGAAAACAGTCAGTAACTTCTTTAGCTTGAAGCTCTTACGGCATTTCCATGGTCCTGGCATTATATTATTATTTATTTAGGAATTTATATAAATATATAAATGCATAGTAATTTCCAGGAAACATAAATAATCTAAAATGTCACAAGGCTTGAACATCTATTTCCAGTCACAAACTTTAAAAAAAAATATCTTCATAATGTAAAATGTAAAACATGTGCAAAAATAACAGAAGTAATGTTTTAAAACATCGGAATTTGATATTTTAAGTCTTAATTTTTGTTTTGAATTTGAGTAAAAATTTTTTTTATACAATTTGTGGCCGTGCATAATTCAATCTGAAATTGATCTAACTATAACTCTACACATTATTGGAATTGTGTAGTTTCTTCTATTTGCCATATTATTTATGCAGTAGGTACATACTTTAAATAAACTGTTGATAAAATCATAATAAAGTTTGTGAAATTATGATATATTTTAAAGTAAACTTTTTACAAATTATTGTTGTACAATACAGCTTTCTGGAACAATGTATTTTTATTTTTGGATATTATGGTTGTGATTTGTTTTAAATAATTTTTAACTGTTATTATTTTTTTTCTTCATTACTATTCCATCATTCACCTGTTAGACTTAATCACAAAGCTTTTAAAGCAATAATTTATTTTTAATATGCCTAAAAGGTACTCTAGTCATCTATTTAATAAAAAATGTGTTTTTTCTAATATGTAATTAAATTATGTTACCTTTTCAGAATATTGTGTGTACCCTATATATTTCACGATATAACTGACATGATAAACCTTTTAAAATATTAATAGTAATAAGAGGTTAATCAAAGATCTTATTTAGCGTAAGTTTTATTTTGATTATGATAGTTTTTAGCATTACCATTAGCACTTTTAATAGTGTATATGACAAGAGTAATAATTAATCTTAAGGAATCTAATATTTTACATTACGATTAATATTAAAATAGTTTCGGTTTAAGTGCAGATGTCTTGTGTTTGAATGCCAAAGGGTCTTTGTATTGTAGACAAAAGGCTGTGAGTTATGGTAAAATATCAGGTGAATCTAGTACGAAGCAAGTTTTGTGGCAGTCACCCACAGCCACGAATAGTCAGGCAAGATATTACGTTGGTAGGGTTATGTACCGTTATGTTTCACTTGCGCATTTTTCATATGAAACTTTTCTTTTAACTTTTTTAATGCAAGCGTCATCCCATGTGACATTAAAAAAAAACCTTTGTCCCGTGTGCGTCTTTTCACAGTGAAATGTGGTGAAATATGCATTTTTCACAAAATATAAACAATTGTGCTTATGAATGTGTGTTTTTTCTCTTTCAACATCCAAATAAATTGTCTTCACTTCATTTGACCACTATTAAATATTACTTTAAATCAGAGCGCCCTAAACTTTTTTGTCTTGTAGATCACGTGGCCGATTTTTTCGGTTTTGGGTAGACCCCCTGCTTTTCTAATATTGTTTTTTTCTTTTTACAAATTCATCAGCTCCAAATGTATTTTTGAAGCTACAAAAAGCTACTCACTTTAATAGGATTTACTGTAGTGTGGAATATTATTTAATAAAAAAATATGTTGTGTTTATATTAATTTCCAAAAAAAAAACAGTACAATTCTGGTCATATTTTAACATAAATTAATTTCACCAAAAATCAATACATAACATGAAAGGTACTATCTGCGTTATTATATTTACAAGAAGTCAAAATTTTGGTGACGCCTAAATGAGATCCATTCTTGTGGACCCCATTGCATGTTTTTACTTACGTGGACTCCTTGCAGATCGGAGTCAACATCTGGGGGTCGATGTAGATGCAAAAGATTTATTTTTAATGTTTACTTCACACATTTTACCATAGTTTGACAGAGGTAGAGGTGTAATAATATTTTTAATTGGTCAAGAACTTTATACTAATTTCATTTTGATTTATGCGTAAATGAAAACATAATATTACTAATTTTAAGTTATAATAATTATTGTATGTATTTGTAATGACATGTATAATGAGAAAATTAATTTTTTGGAAAAATTTTATATACTTGTGTGATATACATATATAGTCAAACTACAAAAGAATAATTCTAAGTTAAGAAGTATTGAATCGATATTATAAAACCGTATTTTTATCACAGTTTTGTGGGCAAAGAAAATATAATGTTATTAATGATCAATTGGTTTGCTATGCTTAAAATATTATACACAAACATATAATACAAAGAGAAGATATAACTAGTATTTTTGTAATTTAAACGAGTCATCTATACTCGTAATAACTCCACAGTGGGGGCAAATTGACATAGTACAAAATATTCTGAAGCCATTGCACGTAATACATAAGTCAGTATACAAAAAAATGTACAATATTCTATTGAACCTAATAATACATATTATTATATTTAATTCTTTAATCCTGTCATATTAACCACTCAGTAGAATGATTCTGTATGCCTTTATAATGTAAACCAAAAATGCTTTTAGTTATCAATGGGCACTCTTTTTGTAGATATCGTTTTAACGGTTTAAATTATAGAATTGTGTCCATTGATTTAGATACGCCTTTCGCCAATATTGTGCTTCCCTCTGATTTGTGTAGCCATCCTTCGCTTGACTAAAATAAATAAGAATTTATTTCGCAATTCTTTTTTCTTTTACCTCATTTCCCAGACAAAAGGAACTATCCCTGAAAAAACTTCTGGAGAATAATTTCTGCCAACAATATGACAATGAATTAAAATATATAAATATATATATATACATATACAGGATGTTATTTAAACCCTGTCACATCCGAAACCACGATGATCAGTATGAGCAAGAAGGCATATTGGCACATTAAAATACATTTTTAGAACAAATAAAATTTACAAAATTAAAAAAAACAAATGGTTGCTTACTTCTACAGGGGAGAAACAAGAAGGGGGAGTCTAATATACCGCCAACCGCGCGGTGGCGCCCCCCTTGCTTTTCCCCTGCAGAAGTATGCTACAATTTGTTTTTTTTTAATATTTTCTTTTAAAAAAATTTTTTTGTTTCTAAATATTTTTTTAAATATGCTAATATGTCTTCTTGCCCATACTGATCATCGTGGTTTCGGATGTGACGGCTTAAAGAACACCCTGTATATATATATGTATCTGGATTGAAGGTGAGAAAACCCTGAACTCAATTGGTAAAATGTATAACTATTTTAGTGTCAAAATGTAATTAATCCTCGGGGAATTTCCTTAGTGTATACATCTATACTCTAAGGTAATTTCAGATATATTTTTTTATAAATTTCAATGATTTCTAGTAAAAATTCTGACGTGTTTGAACACATACATACTCTGTTTTCTTTTAAATATACAAGTGCTGATTTGTTCCCGGGCATGTTAATTTGTCGCCATTCAAATAAGACACTTTTATAAAAAAGGTGAAAAATTCTGATGTTATCGTTTTTCTTCTTACCATTTAAATACTGTGTGCCAATTTCCATCTCAACGGATTAAATTAAAAGTTTTTTTTCACAGACAGAATACCTTTAAAAGTAAATAAATATTTGATCGCCGTTTTTTAAAAATCGCGTGATTAAAAAAATAAAATTACAATAATGGATTAACATTAATTGAAAACAGCACTTTTAAGGTATTTATTTTTCGACCGGCAGATTTTAAACTAAACCTCTTGTCTTAATTATTGACTCACTAGTAAAGAAAAAGCAGTACAATCACAAGAATTTTGTGCTATTTTTCCTTAAATTCTAAATCAAATTATATTTTCAATAGTCTCGGGTTCGATTTCCAACACGGTAGACATATAGTCCCTGGTTGACAATTTTTGTATATTTATATAGTCCCTGGACGACTGGGACCTGAAGCGTAATGCTGATCATATTGCCTTATATGCAACGAAAATGATCGAGATACGCTGTGTTTTGTACACCAGTGAAATGCCGTATTAATACCTACTAGATCCGCCTTATGTATCATTACAGGACGAAATAATTTATAAGCAGGTACTTTTTTCTTATTAAAGAAAAACCTTCGACCTTGTCTATAACGGATATTTTCTCAAATCTCTATGGTTACTCGGACGGACGGTTTTTGTCTTTGATTATTTGAAAGTTTTTGACAGATTTTATCGATAATAATTTACTTGCGTTCTAAAAATTTGTTGCAAATGTTTACATATTTTCATATTTTGTGATTTTAATATTTAAACCAGTTTTTTTGTTCGTTACGAATACTAGCATACGGTGTATTGTCTGAGGTAATTGTATTTGTACAATCTGCGAAAGATTTTTCCCAATCGGCATTTGGCAAACATATTTATCGTAAAAAGGACAGTATTTTCTGGAACAATAGTTATTTTGTCTACGCAGTCAACAAAGTACAGTCAAAAATTTAAATTTTAAGCTCCCACGAAGATCTATTCAATAACAAAAAACGAAAAAGTGCTTTTTTCGATGAAATAACATTCGGGCTTTACATGGTAAATGTTAAACGGTGTAAAGTGATCACCAAACGATAACAGGCCGTGTTCCATATTCCCTTCTCACAACGGTTCGAAATCTGTATTGAAATATTTTTCAATCCCTATATTAATTTAATTTTAAGGAATCAGGATGGACGATAAACGGAAACCAAAGACATTAGAACCCCCCAATGTGCGCAGATCAGTAGAAATAGTTAACTCAAAGCGGGAGCAATTACTTAATGATACTTTGGAACAAACTCCACGTCCTAAGGCATCTTCCACTTTAGAGCGACGCGGTCCCGATAGGTAATTACTATTTATTTATAAATTACTACACATTTATTACGGAAATCTATATAACACTACTGCATATGGAGTGTCCTCCAACCAGGTTAGTCTCCATCTAACATGGCTCAGCATGTTCTAAGATGGAGATTTTTGTGTTTCAAATTATTTTTAGAGTATTTATTTATCTATTTATTTATTAACAGACATTGTCCATTTATACAATTTATAGGATTTAAATATTACAGTAAAAGAATAGTTATAAACATTTTAAAAAAAGGAAAGGAAGCATTGACAAGCATGAGGGACATCAAGACAAGATCTGGACTATTTATTTAGTGCTTGTTTAAATCACTGTGAACTTAAACCAAAAAAGTCCAGATCTTGTCTTGAGTTAACAATACGACGGGTCATTGGAGAATTAAGGCCATAGTTTGTTCTATGCTGATCGATAAACAGTACTTCATTGTTTCTCAACCTTCTAGTCGGAATATTAAATTTTATTAATATAATTATATAACATAAAAGTATAAGTCATTTTTTGCCAAACTTTTTTGGCAAGTTCAACCTTAATTGTTTTTTAAAATTATTTTCTTTATGTATGTTTTGATGTTAAATAACGTTTTTTTTAATAAAAAAAAGTGTCCAGGCAGATAAAAAGTACAGTTTTATATGTGACATAGAATCAGAAACCTGGACGCGTGTTTCTGACTTACTGGCACATTTTTTCATCATTCCTTTTCCGCACCTAATGGTGGTGTTGTAATTGGTAGACTAATCGTAGCGTATCTTGATCATAGTTGTTACATTAAGGTAAGGTGATCAGTCTTACGCTTCAGGTACCAGTCTAAGGGCTATGAAATTTTCAAGTGTAAAAACACCCTTTTAAATAATATTTCAAATCAACCATGTCGGGAATCGAACCCGAGACTTCTTGCATGGTAGGCAAATGCGTTGACCACTACACCACGAGGCCGACCTAATGGCTTCTCAGGTAAAAATCCTGAAAAAGGATATCGAGTGGCAATAAGTCTCCCCCGTTGTGTAGTGGTTGGCACATTTCTTTTCCATTCTTGAGGTCCTGGATTTGATTTCCAGCTGGGTGGACGTGAAATACGTTTTGGTTTTAAGGGTGGTTCTACACTGCAATATTTCATAAGTTCTGGACGGGCACCTTAAACATAATACCGATCACCTTACCCTTCATGTAACAATAACGTCTAGATACTCTGCAGTCGGAGTGCCAATTATTGCCTTATTCACCACTGAGTGTGGATAGGGAAATATTTTAAAAATTTATTTGTTTATTATCCAACTTTTTTTTTGGTGTGGTATTTTGTTTGGGTTTTTTTTTCTGTAATTTTGCTTTATTATGTATTTCTTTTTGTTAATATGTTGTAACTTTATATTAAATTTAATTTAAAAAAAAAAAAAATGTTAACAATATCTAGTTCGCGTCAAACAAATAATAAATAAAAGTTCATCGGCGTGTTACTAATGAAAATAAAAAAAACAGGAAATTATCATATCGTGGGGTAATCACTACAACTAGGTATCTTCAAAATCAGCTTTTTTAAGTTACTCGCTTAAAACACATATTTGTATCTTCCTCCATGAATGCTACAAATAGACATCTTGTGATTTAATTTAAATCATTTTATTATGATTTGACTGCATGAATTGTCTATTTGTAGTGTTCAGGGAGAAGGATTAAAAAATGTGTTTTTAGAGGGTAACTAATAAATGGCGATTTTGAAGTTACCTTATTGCAGAAATTATCCTGCGACATCATAATGATATTTAATATTATTTTGAATTGCTTGAATCTTTTTGTCTCGTTATTATTATTGTGGAAAAATTATACATGATGTAATAAATGAATTTTTCAGCTTACTGGACCCTCATCACATGTACAGTGATGAAAACAAAAATTTTGTTCAAAGCTTAACAGCGGCTAGTATGGAGTCGTCATTGGGTATTATAGACGTGGATAAATGGCAAGGTTGGTTTAACAGTTTAACAAAACAAATGGTTAATATTTCAATTTTTAAATAAGCTTTAAATAAAAATAATTTTAAAAAGGATGCCATACATCTGACACCAGAGATATAAAACAAGGTAAGACTACCCATGAGAATTAAGCAGTCTTCAAACTCACTGTACAAGAGTTAGAAATTGTACCATGACTTACCCGAGGAAATAAGATAAATAGATAACTTAAAATATTTTTATTAATAACAAATATTTATATTTAATATTACAGTTTTGTATTATAAACTCGTAAGATCTGGTTGCTGTTAAATAAATAAAATGTTATTATTTAAATTTACCTACTGAACTCTGATCAAAATGTAGCAACTTTACCGTGGGTAGCAGTACCTTTTTCTACAGCAATTTAGTACTAACCGTCCCCGCCTGTGTGCATGTGATCTTATTCTCCGCGCGATCGCTGACAAGTCAATTTAGTGATCGCAATAGTTAAATTTGGATCCTTGCACCGGCCAATTGTTTATTAGATTAAGTTATACAAACCCAATGTGTCATCGCATGCATTCAAGTTCAACGACTTTGTTCAATTCAGCATCCCATAGAGCCTGACGCGAGAAAATTCTAACAATAAGTTGGTGAACCCCATTATAAGGTGAGTGTTTGTTTTTTTTTGTATTGGAGTTCAGGGCATTGTTAATAATGCAATTTCAAACATTATTTACCTGGGAACCGGCGACCTGTCAATCATGCGTATCGATCTTCCGGTAGGTCAATATCCTTGTGAAATAAAACTATAAATATGTATCATAATTTTAAGGCATTAAAAGTAGTGTTTTATATTCAGAATATTACTGTTTAATTACCAAACTATGGGCATACTGAAAATATTGTGTAACTGGTATAAAAAGAGGCGTAAAAGTTTAAAAGTGTTTTCAGCCGTTGCCTAGTAGGTAGAATAATTCAGTCAGATAGATCTAACCTACATCAATGAAGGTTTCAGCTCTTAAACATTGCAAAAGTCGACAGATAAAAGAGTTGAAGAGATGTGGATGTTCAAACATAGGCAGAATGGTGAATGTTACACAGTGCGTAAAGTGTATATTTAAACCAGTCCCGTAAATTCTTAGAATTCCATATTCCCTTCTCTTGCTTGATATATTTTTTATGTACATTTTTGTATTTTTTCTTAAAAACGAGTATTTCAAAATGGTGGCTTTGCAGGTATTTTTCAAACAGTGAAAATCTAGTTTTCGTGTTTTTAAAGTACCTAAGTTGAAAAATTATGATCGTAAATATTTGTCTAAAAGAAGGACTTTTCTGTGTAAATGGCAACATTAAATTTTGAAAAAAAAACGGAATGAGGTGATCCATTTGAATACCGGAGAAGTTTTTATGCATATATTTTTTTTTATCTAGGTTTAGAAGATGATGCCAGTCAAATACGGAGTAGAACAGCAAATGAATTGAAATCGGTAAGAAAAGACTTTTTAATAATAGGTTATTAACTTGAATTGAATATTTATGAATAATTTCATAAACGGTACTTTTTACGTTTTGTAGTTAACATTTTTGAAATGCATAGAATTTGTAAATTGCGCCAAGAAACAATTTATAAAAAAAATTAAAGTTCATTTAGCAAAAATAAGAAACAAAAATAATTATCTTTTAACACATAATGTTGGTTTGATATGACTAATTCTGATTTTCATTATGAAGTACAAACATAAGTATGTACATGCTATAATATCAAATAAAAAAAATAGATAACAAGTAACACTTTTATTTTGATTTTATAGCTATCTTTCAACCCCCGAGAGATAACAGGAAGATCAACTTATCTAACTCCATTGAAAGAGGACTCGAAAGAAAACTCGAACCGTTCTTTTTCCAAGGACTCTCTCGAAGTTTCCAGAAAATCCTTGTGTGTTCAGGACATACTGAGGGATGCGCAGATCCAAAGCCAGTCTGTCGATCAAATGTTAAAATCAAGCCACGACCCCGCTGTGGCTAATATAAGGATGTCCTTGGAATCCTTCAAGCAAAGCCTGGCCAGTGACAGGGATTTGGGTAGTTGCAAAGAGTCCTGGGGCTATCAAGCTCAAGACTTCCAAAACCAAATGGAAAACGTTTCGGGGATGAGAGATTCTATGTTCACACCGGCTGCTAAGGTATGTGATGATATCTATTATTGATTTTAATCGAGCTGTGGTTCCACAAAAGTATGAAGTTACGACACCTCTCACAACTTGATTTCCATTTCTTAATGTTACCAATTATACCTTTCCTGGATTTGCATTCTTGTCTGATTTCACCATTCACAACCCTACAAAAAAAAACCTTCTCATACTCAGATTTCCCCCCCTGTCGTCAAAGGCATTTCAATTGCATTCACTCTGTCTTCATCATTTCTCTGCCAGCTATTATTATTATAGATAATTCATAAAGGGCCATTTTCGTAATATAATACCTAAAGGGGTCTTTACAAAGTGACTATAAATATCGACATTAATTCGACTCAAAATGTATAAATTATGTAAAACTTTTCAGTAAAACATATTTTTTTGTCATCACATGCTACAGATTCAAACAAATGATTTAGAGAACAGGTGGGTTTGAATTTTTTTCCAAAATATCACTTCTCTCTTACAGTTATGCACCTCTGCTGGGAGAGCATTCCATGCCATAGGGCCTGCAACTGCAAACAAGCATTCACCAAATTAAGTGCGCTGGTTTCATATAGATATAATTACTTTTTTTATTATTATTGAAATAAAAGACGAGTGATGCTTTAATCCACAAATTTGGAATATCCAGTGACATTGTTCTTTTAGATATTCCGGAGTAGAGTTTTGCAGTGACTTATACATAAGCCAACAGAGTTTGCACTCCACCCTCTGTGGAAAATTTAGCCTGTGTAATAAACCAGTGGAGTGGTATGGCAAAAAAATAAAAAAATAAGTCTCACTGCGGCGTTTAATGCAGACTGTAGGCGAATTTTTTTTTTTTTTTCATTTGTTAGACCTGCGTTCTATGTTTTACTTCCATACGTAAATGTCGGGTGAATATTTTTCATAATTATATTATTCATTTTTTATTTTACATTGTTGTACAATTTAGTATATCTGCTCAACATCTCTTGGGTAAATGAATACTGGCCCTGTTTTAAGTAAAATTTCCAGTCTTTGCGATAAATAATATTGACCCCTTTGTTTAAGATCAAATCAGTAAGTATTTAGTGTTGTTTGTGTTTGTGGTCGTTGGGTCTCTATCAATGTGTGTAACTGTTCAATAGATATTCTTGGCGAATAACCAACATTCTAAACGCTTTGAAGAGCGAGTCACTTACATTATTATGTGAATATTTTCTTTTCAGATGGATATGTCGAGGGAAGAACTATCTTGGATGAAGGAAAATGGTGACTTGCCCATTCATCCACAATCTACAACATTCAACACAGATTCATCCAAGAAATATTTAAATGAGACAACTAGTGATTTTCAATGTTCCAAGTGAGTTTACCTAAACAGACATCATTATTCAATTTTGTTGGAATACATTATACTGTCTAATTTGTAATCCGTGTATTAGTATTTTTGACTCAATGGCTACATCGTGATTTATTTCAATCATATTATGATGGTTTGAATGCATAACTATTCTATTTGTAGCATTCATAAAAATAGGCAAAAAAAAATGTTTTTAGTGGGTAGCTCACAAATGCCGATTTTGAAGTTACCCGGTTGTGATAATTACTCCGCAATATTACAGTGTAGATATATTATTTTTATTTTTGTATTTTAATAAAACCAGTACTATTAAATCTGATTTTCTCATTTTAGATTGGATATGACTAATGGCAACATAAGCAAAATTTCCCTGGGAAATTATTTTAAAAAAAGAAGCGGAAATATTCACCAAATGTTGCCAGCGCTCAGCCCGAAGAAAACCGGACCTCACCCGCCATTGTGTCAGCCAGGTAGGGTAAAGATAATATTTACATTTAATCTAACTGAAATATTTAGCTCTCCCAGACAGAAAGAAACAAATAAAATGTAATGTTGGAATTTTCAAACCAAATAAAAAATATTTTAAAATTAACAAATAATGTAAACATGGAACCTGAGATAGAAAAAAGATACAGCTTCAGAAAGGAAAAAAACAGAGTCTCAAAACTCTCTTTACAATGGTTTAAAATTATACAATTTGTTGCCTGAGAAAATGAAAGAAATTGACAGCCTAAAAATATTTTAAATCAATGAAAAAATCTTGTTCTTGATGTTACATAAATGTATGTGATGCAAATTAAGTGTTTATATTCATTCTTAATATTATCTCGAATTAACTTAATAAAGCATAAAAAATAATCAAATATTTGCAATAAAATCCTTATTTAATGATTATATTTTTTGCATCTTTATCTGCTTTCTTTTCTTAGAAAATTACCAAATACATATTCCATTTAATTTATTTATAGAATTATTGTTGTTGAACGATTAAGAAACATTTAAAAATACATGTTCCATCAGTAGCTTGACAATATTATGACATTATTTTATTTTTGTAGATGAATTGACTCCACCGTCAAGACTGCAAAATACATCGAAAGCATCTAACAAAATAAGAAATACATACAGAAAATCTGTGGCTACCAAGGAGCTGCCTTTCCTGACTCTCAGTGATGATTCAGACATATCAGACTACCGACTGCAAGATCACGATACTAACGCCGATAGTGTCATGCTCTCGAATATCAATAATCTGTATAATTTACCCGGGAGAGACTCCAATGTGTGCAAGGATCTGACTAACACTATTACAATTGATGATACATTGAACAGTAGTCCGTTTAGCCTGACGCAGATAAGAAAATTAGTGGGTAAGTCAACCCTGTGTGTAAACTTTAAACTATCATAGGGCCAATTTAATAGGTCACATTCGACATTTGTCAGTTTTAGCTTCATAGTGAGGTAGCCTGCTTAAAAACATCAATTAAAGTGAATGAATCGATTCGGAATTCAAACATAATATATGTGAATTGAATTCAGTTACTATGAAAAAGTACGTAATAGGTACTGTAATTTTATTTTAAAAATCATAAGTCAAATCCCTGTCCCATTATTATTTTCTATCGTAAATTTAAGGAACAAAATAAGATAAGTACATAATTTAACAAAATTATCAACATTTGATTTTTCTGGGTAACATCCCTAGTATTTAAAAAGAAAAAGGGTTCATTGATGAAACATTGTAACGACGTTTAGAACAGAAAAAGTTTATTATGTTTAGAATGGTTGTTTAGTGAAAGTAAATCGTAAAATTACCTTCTTTTGTCATTATTACAATAAATATGTAATAATAAAATTGAAAAACGTTAAGCAATTGTGCAGTTCTAAATTCTAAAAAATAAATAATATTTTATTACTGCCCTTACAAGGTTATATTGTTAAATTTTGATGAAGTGTCAAATGTGACCTATTCAATTGGCTCTACTGTAATAATGACAATTATTAAAGTCCCACAAATGCTTTGGTTTTGGCCAACTTCAGCCAAAAAGTACTTTCGGCCGCACATTCTGCTCCGGCTAAAACCAGACAAGAATCCCAAGAGCCAAACAATGGGCTTGGCTTCGTCCAAAATATTTTTTTGTTAGACATATGTATGTATAATAGACATATGCTTAAATAAGACAATGTCCCAAACATTTATAGGAAAATTTATGTTATTGCTAATAATTCTTGTATATATATGTATATTATATATCGAGGCTATACTGACATAATTCATTAAGTCAACAGCCTTTGTATATTTTTTAATATAAGTGCAAGATGTTGATTTAAAATTTTATGCTATGCCTATAACAAAGATTACTCTTTCAAAGCTTCAAAAAAAAAATTTTTTAATGTGGGAGAAATAATGCCTTGAACTCTTTAACTTCACAAACATTAACAGATGGAAGAATTGAAGGAATATAGATGTTCAAATATAGGCAGAATGGTGAATGTTACACAGTGTGTAAAGTGGCCACTTAAACCAGCCAATGACAGGTCATAAGCCCTGTAGATGCCTAGACTTCTATATTACCTTCTCTTAAATGTTCTTCATCTCTGTTGCAATATGTTAATATAAACAGCTCCCCAGGGAGTTGAATCCAGTCCTTGTCTACAAAAATTTGGACAAACTCAATATTGTTGAATAAAAAAAGCTTTAAATTAGATTATCTCAAAAATTGTTTTAATGACTTAATGCATTCTGTCAGTAAAGCCTCGATAAATATATATACATAACATTATGTATAGATTTTTTCTGTGATGCCGTATTATACAAAATATCAGAAGTGTATTTAAGATTTTTTAAAACATGTATAATAATCATGATACAGTTTCAACCTTTTTCAATGCGATTTTGCCATTGTTCTATTAATATTTAGAGATATATTATAGTCTCGACATCCATCTTAGACCAATTTTCACTTAGGTATGAATTAATTTCACATTTGTTCATTATTTTATAATAAATGGTTCGGTAGTATGTAGTAGCTAGGATAAGATAGATTATTTTAATACACGGTTTCTGCATTTGGTTATTGATCAATCAATTCATTCCGCTGCAATCTGTATTTTTTTTAGGTAAACTTGAAACAGAGAGGCCCTCAGTGCTATTGGACAATATGCTCGCTTTGAATAAAAAGAAAATAAATCAGAAAAATCCAAAAGCAAACACGCAAGAAAAAACAGTAAATCCAAATGTCAACCATACTCTCGGTGATCAAAGTTCTTTCGGATTTGTCTCTAATATTTTCCACAGCACTAAACACGCAGAAGGAATTTTGGATAAGGATTTTGAAAATACCCCGGTGAATAAAAATGAGAGAGGAATGTCCATGTTTTCACCAGTAAACACTTTGAAAAATTCAAAAATTAGTAAAATCGCCCCAGGATTAGACAACAAATCGTCAAACGCTGGTTCTTCACAGACTCTATCTTCTTTTAATACAGATGAAAATAATTCCGTGTCTGTCTCGACACTAAAAAACTATGGCAAATCTAATTCTGGGAGTAGCGGTTTTACAGAGAGTTCTGTGAAAAGTGTCAATACTGTTGTGTTCATTAAACCGCAGTCCAACTTGGTTCCAATCAACGAAACTAAAACCGAAACTCTCAATAGGTCGGGTAACATTTCAATTTCCAAAGACACCCTTCAAAGAAATTCATCCCCTTCGGTTGAAAAACATTCCATCAGTGCCCTCACACCTTCAGATACGAGTAAAGAACTTTACCATCTGGTATCTCCCGCTTCCAACGATGAACTCTATAATAAACATATAACTCCGAAAAGTAACGGGCGACCAAAACGTCTAATCGAACAGTATCAACATTTGAATGCCGATAATGATACTCAAGGTTGGATTTCACCGACGCAAACAAAAATTAATGATCTTAGTAAGCATTATATTTACATATTTGTATTTTTTTAAATGTGATTTTTACAGTTGCAAACATTTTTACAGTTGCTTGTTTTTTGTAAAGGCAAGGAGTGTGTAGCTGGCCAAACACCATTTAAGATGGACGTTAATAACTCCAATAATATGGATTACGGGCTACTAAATCAATTAGATCTTGGAAATTATACCCTAAATGTACCATCTACTGGTAAGTCACTGATAACTACATAACTTCACCGCATATCGTTTTTGGTCCGATCTATCTTCGATGTTTACATATCCTGATATGATGATGACAACTATAAAAAATTACGTTAAAAAATATGCATGATTTTTTTAAATGTATTAATACATTTACACTTTTAGGTGATTGGATTCGAGCTGAGTCAGAAGAAGATGATGTTATTGTAGGCAAGTATACATAGTATTTTTTAAATTGTATGGTATTTTTCTTATTTGGCATTTTTTTGGGGGTAATTAATATCTATATATATTTAAAAAAATACGTATTTATAAAGTGTTTCTTTGTAGGGATATCTCATGATTTGAAGATAAAACTCTCCTCTCTCAGTTCCCGCTGGATTTCTGTAGAATTCGGAATCGATTCTGTGCTTCTCAATGACTATCATTATACTGGTGATATTTCCAATATCATCCTATTACAAGCTCCCGTTGCTAAAATATTGCTCAATGCCGAGTCCCAGAATGTGTGTACGTTAAAGATGACGGCTTTGATACCAAACAAGGATTATACTGTAAAATTGAACATTAAATTGATTGATGTAGTGACAAAATCAGAATCTAGTATCGAGCACAATGTAACCATTCACTCCAAATCCCCTCAATTGACTGTAAAGACAGCAAGAGCGAGTGAATATTCTATCGGCAAGGAAAATAACCCTTCTCTAGATTTTCCTATTATCCCGGAAGGTGCCGATATTTGTCTGCCAATAATATTATGCAACGATTCTCCAATTGATTTGCCCTTATCACTAGAAATCAAAAGTACAAATAAGCGTGTTTTTTCAATAGCTAACATAACGATAGTATCAAAAATTGACATAGACGAGATTCTGTCATCTTCGGTTCAATTGATGCACAAGAAGACTATTGGGCGGCAAATTCAAGAGAAATGTAAAGATTTCTCTAGAACTAATAAGGAAGTTTTTACAATGCCACACGACAAGGCCACTTGCTTTAAGATACTGATATATTACAAAGCTCCTAAACTGAGTGATAAAAATGGTGATTATATATTTAATTCAATCTAATATGTATTTTTACATATTTATTGTCTGTACTTATTGTCTTGTGCTCATACAATTTTTCCCCCAGAAAATGGAGATCAGTGTGAATTCTTCGATGGCGGTCTAAATATATCTATGTTGTCCAACTCACAGAATGACCCAGTCATCCCTCTTGAGACTGTTTCTTTATTTGGGGGAGTTGGAATCTCTAAATTAATGCTCCGAAACAAACAAAAGTCTGAAATTCTTATGATTAATCAAGGTAATTTAAGCTAAATGAGATTATTACAGTATTGAATATATTAATTTCATTTGCCATGTATTCATCAACAATAAATCTACGTACATAATTCTAATATATGTATGTAAAATATTCAGGCATGAGAGGTGAAAAATTTGCTGTAACAAGTAACCATCTTTCATTAATGGATCAATATAAAGATCTATCTTACATTAAAAACTATGTTGTACAGTGAAGATACTTGACAATAAAATATTCACGCTTTAAAAAGTTTGAAATGATTTTAATTATTAAAAACTTACAAATTTCAAACATATTTATAAGTAAGAAAGTTGATTATTCATAAACTGTCAGTTTTTACTATTAATGATCTTGTTTTGTAAATAATTTATTACTGCGTAAAAAATGTCTGCCTTAAAACAGGTTTCATCTAGTTAGTACATTGAAATAACAACATTACAAGAAATGCATTAAAATATGAAAAAAAGTAGTACATTGTTAACTTTTTTCTTGTACCAAATAAACATCAGTGCTAGAATTACCATCATTCGGTCAATTTTTTAGGATTCACGGAAGATGTAGAAATGTACAATGCCGGCAATATTCCCATGGAGTACAAACTGTTTATGGCCACATATTACGATGGTAACGAGCAGTCAGTTAGTTTACTGCCGTGCGAGAATGCCATGTTCACCATAGACAGGCCGACCATCGGTCTCGCTCCTGGGGAGAAGACGACCATTAGAGTCGGCTATCCAGTCGGTGAACTACCCAGCTCAGACATGAGAAGGTAAGGGAGGAACACTGCTTATTTACTACAAAATATAATGAAACTTGATCTAGCAAACAATTATAATGAATTTCAGTAAACAAACCTTAATACACCGAACAACTACTTAAGAGCTAGGCAACACATACCATTTGTCCTTCCTGAATGCAGGACCAATTAACCATTGATGATGGCTTTGGGGAGGATGATTGGTCTGTTGGACAGCCTTCCAAGAGAGGTGGATCTTTTCCATGCTAAAATTATCAGTTTTAGGCTCTTCCCCTCTAACTATGAATCGTAATTTGGTGATTAGTTGTCTTTATTTTTTATTGTTTTTATGGACTCACATTTGTATGTCTGTGCCTTTAAATTTTCTACATAATATGTATCCACATAAATGCATAATAATAAATATACACATTGTAATTGGCAGGTATGCTGTAATGTACATGCAAATTAAAAATAAATATTAATTTCTTCTGCACCTTAAATATTAAAGCACATTCTCTTCTTATTGATGCTAGAAAACACTTTTATTACACAGTTCAGAATAGCACCACTGGTGGGATTTGTCCTCTTTCACAAGTGCTCTTTATTGTCTTCTGTCTGGCCATTTTTCTCTAGTTTCTGTTCCTTCTTCCTTCGAAATTTTTCCAACTTTTCCTTTATTTTCTTCTGGGCTGCTTCTTTTGAGTAACCTACTTAGTTAGAACTTTTGAGATACACTGTATTTGATGAACCGCTGCAATGCCCCATTCCCCTGGAGTGCAGATAGGGAAATGATAATGATAATTGAGAAATCTCATACTTGGTTAGAACTTTTCATGCCTTATTATCGGCTTTCTTTCCAAGTTTTCTACCTATCACAGTCTATGCAACTTCAGCATTTAATATTGCTGATTAAATTTGGATGAAGAATCGAGTTGTGGTCTCATTGATAGTATCCCGTATTAATGGATCTGAGGTCCGAGATTGAACCCCATTCTACCGCAACTTGATTCCTGTTTTCTAATAGTTCATTATTTACAACTCATTGAAATCACCCCCAAAATTAAAATATTAGAATAAATCATAAGAACGCAAATATTTCTCTACAATTTGATTTTTTGTGATTGTTGAAGAAATCTTTTTTTAATTTTTTAAGAGGAATCAAATATGATTTAGTTTTTAATGTATTATTATTGAATAATCTCAACTCGTCAAAAAACTAACTCGTTTTAAACATTTTTTTAAATTTGTAGTTTTGATTAAAAGTCGCATCTCAACAATTCTGTCCTCAGGTCACTGGTTTTCGATAGTCTTTATACTACGGAAGTGATGCATGTGGTTGGAGCTCCCAGCTCTAGAAGCACATCACAACAGTCCACCTATAGTGTGGATAGTGCTGTATCACATTCACAGGTACCTTTGTATACTATTTTGATCTTAAATTTGTATGATTGCCAATTTAATCTGTGTCTTCTAAATGATTTCTTTTGATGCCTACCGCACCAGTTAACGGGAGACACGATCTCTTAACAGATAGATTTAGGGTGACTAACTCTAAATATACCATTTTACAGTACATGGTATCGACAGTAAAAATAATTAATGACTGATATGCCATAAAGTGAATTTTGCAGGAGAGTGACAGTTAAAGATTTTTAAAAATGAAAAATGATCATGACTTTTTTATTTTTATTGAATTAACTTTTTGAAATTTGGGTAAGACAGGTGTTATGTAAAACTATTAAGGTTATGTAGGATGAAGACCCACCAGTTATACAACAATCATCTGTGAAAGGAAGGCGGATATTATTCATCAATTCATAAATTCTAAAGAAATCATCATTTTACGCACAAGCTCTCCTAAGAGCTGCATAAGAGTATGTGTCTATGCAAAATAAATCTTATCTTACTTTTTATAGATGTCTTTGTAATTTGGAACATCACAAAATAATCAAGTAATTCTACATTTCCCCATCTTTAAAGTGGGTCGGTGTAGAGGGTATTTCTACCAATAAATAAATTAAAGAAATTTCATTACAGCAATAATGCTGTACATTTAATCTTCAATTTCTTCTTAATCATTAAATGAATTATTATCTTTTATTCACAGGAGTTTTCTGTTAAATCTACAAAGAGAGAACTATCCTGGGGTTCTTTAAAAATCCAAGATTCGAATATTCAAGATATAGCATTTAAAAACCCATCGACTAATCAAAAGTTGAGAGTGTTGGCCACTGTTACAGGAGAAGGTTTTAAGGTATAGTATTAATTTGTACATTATATTGATTACTCTGAGTTCATTTTTTCGGATTGATCACAACTTAATTATGAAAATCTTATTTCAATTGAATGCCCTCCTCACGGTCTAGAGGTTAGTGCATATAATATTTGATGCACAAACTCTGGTTTTCCATGTTAAATAATTTTATTACATATTTATTTTTTCTGCCTTGTAGTCGTTTAAATAATTCGGGCATTTGCCTACCATGTAAGAGGTTCCGTTCAATTAGATTTATACAAAATGAACTGTATGTATATAGTTGAATTATTTCTAGATTATTTATTTTGTACAGATGATTGGAGAGGGCAGTCAAACCACTTCGCAGGCATTCACTCTGCAGCCCCAGGAGTGTCGAAGTCTCAGAGTGGAGTTCCGTCCCACCAGGTCCGGGGGCCACACGGGGGCCCTGAAGGTCACACACCGCACCAAGGAGAGAGAAAGCGCCAGGCTTCTGCACAAGGTTCTTTTCAAAATTCTTCGGTTAAGATAATCGTATTTACGAACACTAGTTTGTAGGGGGAAAATTCACTTGACAGTAAGCCAGTTAATTATTCATTAAGACAGACACGAGGATGAAAGTGGGCTGAATGCTGTCAAAAAGCGACCGAAGCGACGAGGCAAATGTAGAGTAAAACTATCTACGATAGGTGCCAAAATGTCGAGAGCAATGCAGTATGCAAGGCTGAGACTAACATTATCGACAAACTCAAGAAAGGGTTGCTGCTAGGCATGTAGAGTGGATGGACAGTGAAAGAATGAGTGATGAGATTTACAATTCAAATGTCGATGGATGCATAAATTGAGGAAGACTGAGCTTTCTCGGTTTTTTATCTCTTTATATGGCATAGCAAAGTCCAACAAATACATATTTGATAATAGACATTGGACATGTCAAAAGTCGGGAACAATCGATGTGCGTGCATGAGAAGATTTATTTATTTAAGAAGTATGAATGTAGAGGAATCGAGTTGCAAACGCACAGCGGTGAGGAGTTGTATCCTCTCTGCTTACCCCTATGGGGAAACAGCATCATGGTTTTTTTAATATTTTGTATCGGAAGATTCCTTGACAAATTTGTAGTTTTATTGTATTATAAACACTTTTAGGGCGGATAGCCACTATTTGAACATTCACACATATTGTAAATGGCTCAAATTAGTTCATTAGAGTTTTTGTATACATTTAGGTATGTACGATTAATAATAAAGGTTTTTTTTAACTCTTGATGCAGATAGTCAGGAAAATTCTGAATTATTTATTTGATTACAGGTTTTATTGCACGGTGTCGGAGACCGCTCAGCTCTGGTCTTCCGAGACGGGGTGTTCAAGCACGGGGGCGCTCGGGGACTCCCTCTCGGGTCTCTCAACGAATCGGGTGCCACTAAAGACATCCACTTCAGTATCTGGAACAGGGGAGCAGCTCCGGGCTTTATTATGATCAACCTAGATCTCAAATGTAAGTCATTTTGTTTCTGAATGTGTCTAAATATTTGTTGATTCCACTCCCTGTGCAATCTAGTAAAATCAGCAAAACCCATTGAGTGTGAAAATAAATACCCATTGTGTAAAGAAATAAAACATACAGCAAATATAAATACAGTAAAACCCCCTTTTTACATTTTTCAAGGGAGCAAGAAAAAAGTGTAAAACTGAGGAAAACGCTAAAGTGAGGAAATGAACAATGTATGGAAAAAATAGGATGACATAAAAATAAAATTAAATTGCTACACTATAGTTTAGTTCATTTACTTGAAATTGTCAATATTTTTTTTACCTATTTTCAATGATTTCACTAAAAATATTTTTATATTTTTTCAAACAATATTATGTAATCTGTTTTTTATTTGATTTAAAAACAGCATGTTTAAATTATTTTATGTGTAAATAAAAAAAAAACAAAAATAGAATTTTGAATTTGCATAAAATAATATAAAATCATTTTTCCACTAAATGTTGGGAAATTTTATTTATACGGTATCACTTTTTTCTATCGCAACACTAAAAACAACTGTCACATAGATCGCGGAAAATTTGTTTCCACTTTTATGACCACTTTTTAATTTATCTTTTTTATAACTTTAAATGTTTCTATTGTTATGTTTTAAACACCGTAATTTAATTTAATGATATTAAAACTTTATTGTTTCTAAACGTTTGTCAACTGTGTATCATGATTTGTACAAGTCAATATTACATTTTTGTTCAAATGTAAACTATCATCCCTAAAGGAAGGCACTTAAACAAAAAGGTCAATTACACTGCACCTGCTTTAAATTTAGGTTAAGACAATAATTTATCCTTTATTAGTTGTTCAGCTGTTTTTATTCTTCATTCCCGTAGCACACGCAGTGGCGCGCGGGCCGCGGCATCATTATTACGACATCAAATGAATTCCGGAAATTTTTAAGTGTAAAACCTGGGTGATGAAAAATGTAAAAAACATTAATTGGGGGGAATATTTGTATGAGAATGTATAAAAAACTTGGTCCTGAAAATTTCGGTGTAAAAAGCGGGAAAACGTAAAAATGAGGTTTTACTGTATCTCAAAACAGTGGCAAATGTAGATATAACAAAAGGGATCCTAAATACTTATTCCTTGGCCTGTATTGAATGGGAAGTTAATAGAGTTGTCTTCAACTGTCTATAACGTAAAATATATTTTTTCTAATGAAAATGTGTATATTTTTATGATTTATCGAATTTAAAATGTCTTTTTTAAAAAAAATAAAATATTATCATTATATTAGTTACACAAAATTATAACTTATACAAAGTTGCTTTGACTATCTAACTAGGGTTATTTACCTCGTTCTAAGACAGTCGAAAAATATATAAAAAACAGTAATCAATTATAAAGGTAGTGGACTAAGTGAAAAACAAAATAATAAATGGAGTAAAAAACATAGTAATGAATGTAGTGAAAACATAGTAAAAAACATAATAAAATAAAAAAGTCTTCAATTGCATGTTACTGAAGAAGGTATTAAAAAAATAAATTTTACTTTGTAGATTATTGAAGATAACTGTAAACTTCGCATTGTATTCCGGGCCCTGAAACCTAGGTAAACGTAAAGTAACTATAATAACCCAATTCAAGCTATTAAATATTGGAGTGACAGGCAATGCATCATATTACAATGTACAAAATTCCAGGGAAGTATCGCACCCTGGCCGGTGAGGTGGAGGTGGTTCCCAATAGGGCCGTGATCATGGCGGGGGGCATCCTGCGGTGTGTGGTGAGGGTCCCCCGCAGGGTTCTGCAGCTGGCTCGGGGGCGGCCTGGGGACACGGAGACTCTGGCCGCCCTCACCATCCTGCATGGAGATGACACTACGCGCCAGAGGATAAAGAGGTACAAAAACCAACCTTTAGGCTTACTTTTTTTTTATTTATTAGGAAGGGGATTGAAGAGATGGGTTTCAGGATCCCGGCAGATAAGCTTAAAATCTCCTACTTCCCGGATCGATCCTGGCCAGTTAACTGGAGGGCTGAGAGCTGTTTCTGGGACACTTCACTTTCTTTCTTTCTCTATGGAGATAAAGTTGATGCGGATGAGGTTGTCTCCTCGGCGATCAAATCTTAACTAATCTTACTAAACGGACGAGGTAGGCAAAGGTGGGGGATTTTAGTGTGTTGTGAACGTAGGTAATTTTAAATTTAAATAAATAAAAGTTATATTGGCGCAACCAGAGTGATTTCAGAACTAACCAACGTGCATTTAGGTAAGGTGATATATCCATCTGTTGACTTTTGTGAAGTAAAAGAGCTTAAACCTTTATCATGTGGGTGAGATTCATCCGGCTGAACCATTTAGAGTTGAGGAAATGTGGATGTTCAAACATGAGCAGAATGGTGAATGTTACCCAGTGTGTAAAGTGGCCACTTAAACCAGCCACTGACAGGTCATAAGCCTTGTAAATGCCTACACATCCATATTCCCTTCTCAAAAATGCTTTCCCTCTCTGTTGCAACAAAATTTAAATATGAATAACTAACTCTCTAGATAGGAAATCCAGTCAGGCTGCAAGCATTTGGACATACTCAAAACATTGTTGAAAATGAAAATTTCCTTGAATTCTGATATAATAGTTAAACCTCAGAGTAATAATGCGTAACCTAGAGAGAAGCCCTATCACTATGTTTCATAGAACACAAGCGATGTTGGTTTTTTGGTTAGCAACCAATTGGTGGCCATTTTGTTTTATTTGACAACATAAACATAACGGTTCGATCGGATGCTTTTGTAGCTGTGCTTGGCTTTGTTTATAAATAACTTGGATATTTACGTTATAATAAATAAAAATCGACTATGGTGAATTGCAGTATGTTTGGTTGCAGCAGTAGGATCGTCAAAGGTGTTAAAGGAGTCAGTTTTCACAGGTTATTGATTCCGAATATTTTCCCAAGATTTACATTGATTTTTGGCATTTATTATCCTGACACGTGTATTGTGTAGCTTAAAAACTTTCCTTATATCAACATAATTACTTCGGGTACTATTTTTTCTCAATTTAGGGGATAAATTTGTGAATTAAAGTATGTTTACTGTTGATAATGACAGTTGATTATGAGCAATATGTCAGGGCCGCACTAGGCATTCATGTAAAGTTTGAGTTTTTATCGAGTAGAGGTCGATTAAAATTTTACTCGAAAATAGCAATGTAAAAATTGAAATCGCATCTAAAATGACGTGTCCAAATTTCAGGCCGCTACGACTTGCCATTTCGGAGATGTGGCAAACAAACAAACAAACTCAACACAGGACTTTAGCTCAATGGAGTTGGGATTTATGTCTTAATAAATATAACATAAATATATTGTGAATAAAATGAATAAATTAACAAAAAAATAAACACAAACATGTATTTTCAGTTTTATAAAATAAATATATGCAAACCTAACCTAACCGAAAAATAGATTGGAATAACCCTGCAATGATAAATACACAGGTACATGTTTAAAAGTAATGACAATGCAAATTAATATCCATTTGGCAATTCTCGACCTGAGTACGGCCCATTGTTTTGCTGCATTCTGTAGCTAACTTAATACCCAATAGTCATAGAATGGTTTTTCTACATTTGGGCTCCTCTCTAGGTTATGCATTATTACTCTGAGAATTAAACTGATTATAAAAAGAATCTGGTGGTAACATACGAAAGAAAATATTTTGAGAATTGCGGACAAAGAACATCAATCGCAAGCGTGATGTGATAGATTAATTGTTCACTTCATATTTGTACAAGTTCTCAGACAAATCCAGCAGTGACAAAATTTAATAAATTAATGAACCCCTTTATCCCAGCCTATTTTGCAAAGTATGGGCAAAAATTACACACATTTTTTAAACAGCTTGATTTCCATTCATAAGAGTGCAATTTTTTTTCTCATTTTAGGATCTGTTCAGAGCACTTCAAGGATAGGCCAACAATGGAGGCGTGGAATGAAGAGAGCCAGGGGAAACTAAATAGTTTGTGCGCCTATTTCCCTGAAGAAGATCCAACTGTTGGCAATATTAATACATTTAAAGAATCCAGAGTAAGTAAATTATTATTTATAAAAATTCTTCAGTTTAAACCTTACGGTACTGTGCTTATAAAATGAATGATGAAGAAAAGCGATTTGCTTTGAATGTTGTTAAATTAAAATTGATGGTTTTTGAAGGGGATGAAAATATAACTAAATGTGAGATCAGTGTGAACGGAGATATTCTGAATCAGGTAGAAGAATTTGTGTATCTGGGAAGTATGTTCACTAGGGTTGGAAAGACCGAGAAAGATATTGAAAGGAGGGTGAGTGCCGGGAACAGGGTGAACGGTGCACTAAAATCTACTTTGGTAAACAAATGTTTATCGCAGGAGGCTAAACTAGCAGTTCGCAGTGGAGTTCTAGTGCCAACTCTAATGTATGGGAGCAAAGTATGGAATTGGAAAAATGATGATGAAAGTAGGTTAAATGCTGTCGAAATGCGATCCCTCGGGCGAATGTGTGGTAAAACGATGTATGATAGGTGCACAAATGTCGAGATCCGTGAACTGTGTAAGGCTGAGACATGCATTATCAACAGAATCAAGAAAGGGGTGCTGCGTTGGTTTGGACATGTAGAGCGAATGGACAGTGAAAGAATGGCTAAAAGGATCTACATTGCGAATGTTGATGGATGCAGAAAACGAGGAAGACCGAGAAGGCATGGCACGATCAAGTCCATCAAATACTTAAAGATGGACATGTCAAGAGTAGGAATAGTCGGCGTGCGTGCACGAGAAGATGTATGAATGTAGAGAAGGCGAGGTCTGTATGCAAAGATAGAGTGATATGGCATTTTATCCTTTCTGCCTACCCCTACTGGGAAACGGCGTGATGGTTTGTTGTTGTTGTTGTACTTATTTACTTTCGATGAGGAAGTTTAAAAAAAAAATTGAATTCCTTTGCGGTTATCTAATAACTACATGGAGTAGGATTTGTCAAATCTGGTAGTGACCAAATAGTTTATATTATTTAATATGAGAGGGTACAAGTACGGCGGCCTCCGTGGTGTAGTGGTCAAGACGCTTGACTCACGCACGGAAGGTTCCGGGTTCGATTCCCGGTGAGAACACAAAAATTAAAATGTGATTTTTCTCAAGCCTGGGTGCTCTGTGATGTGATTCACCACTGTAATTAGGCCTCCTGGCCTGTTGTGGTGAAAAAAAAAAAATGTAAAAGATATAAAGGATGAATGTAAATTTTGATGTGTTTTAAACTAATGACATCTGATGGCAGTTCACATGATCTACATTTCCATTTAGTAAAATTTGACATAAAGGCTCTACTTTCCAAGATAATTGAACAAGACGAAAAAAATGCTTACGGGAGATATAGGGTGGATGTCAGTTAAGTACTGGAAATAAAGCTGAGTCAGATGGCCAACTGTGAAACTGGCGTCGCAAGGTCGATTCCCGCCAGTTGCGAGAAAAATTGAACAAAGATCTTTTCTCGATTGGTCTGGGTGTTGTGGTATATTATTCATAAATTCCTTCCATATCCTTTCATTTTTACCTGCTGACAATATACATTTAAAAAAATAATAATTTAACATTAATGAAAACCATTTTAGATTATATAAAACAGTACAGGCTATTTACATTAAACAGGTTGCTTTATTTTAATGTCTAAGAGGTTTGAAAACTTAAAAACGTTCTATCTCAAAACTTCTTTTTTTGATATTGATCCTTTATACCCTGTACCCTTCATATGGTTTTTACAAAATATTGAATTCTTTGATTTTTTATTAGGGAGTCCTGAAGATGCTATTGGATGATCTACAGCAGAAGGAAGTAATGGTGACTTATGATGTAGATCTGGACTACACCATGGCGAGACTTTCTAATGATTTGGATGAAACATTACAATTCCACACTATGTGCGCTGATAATACCACGGCAACTATGGCTTCCGATGTACTTTAAAACACTCAAAGTGATAATTCATTAAATGGTATATTGATTTTAAAAACATGTATGTAGTTTTAACCTTTCCAGACCTGAATTAATTCTTAAACACTGACGTACGTCTGAGAGACGTCGGTGCGATTGTTTTGCGTCGTATCTTTTCATTACTACCCTGCTTTTTTCTTTTAAACAGGTTTCTTAAATCTGAAGAACTTAGTTATATCAATAAATAATACAAATATATATTTTTTTTAAAACAAAATAATCGGGTTACATTAACACATACGTCCAAAAAGACGTAGGTCAGAGTATGAGTAAGGAAATTAACGTCAGTGGATGAGAGTTAATTCCTTAAAAAATATTTTGCATTCTGTACTAAAGGAATTCTTTTCAAATTTTTGAATTGTTTTTTTTTTATCTTTGAGTAATTATTATTTAAGGTTTTTTTAAAAATCTCAATCTTATAAGAACATGACAAATACACAATAAGTTTTTCTCCGTTATTATGCTGTGGTCATTGATACTTTTTACCGACGTTTCGGATCGCATTACAGCGTCAATTGATCTTGAACATCAACCCTGATGATGGACGCTGTTTACGATCAGAAACATCAGTAAATAGTGTGAACGGCACACGGCATAATAACCCAGAAAAACTTATTGTGCATCTGAACGCCCATGAAAATCTAAGAAGTTAAGGAACACAACAAAGTTCATTTTTCTCAAAACTCGTGTTATCATCTTCTTCTTCGCAGTCTCAATTCTGTTTGCAGCAAAATCCTGCATCTCGTCCCCCATTGGTCTCTATTCTCTGCAGCCCTCTTCAGCTCGACATATGAAGCGCAGTTTAAATCTTCGCACACATGCTCCAAATATTCCCAGGGGCGCCCTCTATAATTTGTCCCCTCAGCCATTTCCTCTATGATGTCGTGCAGGAGACCCTCATGGCGCATAATGTGGCCGATCCATCGGGCTCGCTTCTCTAAAATGGTTTTGATCACGTGCCTCCTTCTTCGATTCTGCTGAGAACATCGTCATTAGTGATGTGGTCTCTCCAGAAAATTCCTAATATTTTTCTGTAGCACCACATCTCGAAGGCCTCTAGTCTTTTTTTATTTCTTTCGGTAAGGCACCATGTCTCACAACCGTACATCGATATGCTCCATACATATGTCTTGGCAAGTTGCTTGCGGAGTTTTAGATTGATATTATTTGACTCAAAAATCTTTGATTTTTTGTTAAACGCAAGCCTCGCTTGGTGTATGCGGCAGTTGACTTCTCTTTTTGTTCTCCCATCCCAGGTGATCCTGCTTCCAAGGTAGACAAACTCTTTTGCGTTTTTCAGAGTTGTTCCTGACATTACTATATTCATTCGCTGCTCATTACGGGCCAGTCATTACTTTGGTTTTGCTCCTGTTTATTTTCATATTATATTTTTTATTTAATACATTTTCCATAGATGTCAGAGCCTCAGTGAGTTCTTCTTCACATTTAGAAATCAGAGCGATGTCATCGGCAAACTGCATGTTTACTCAAATTAATTTAATTTTAGAGAAACATTTTAAAAGTTACATTCCTAATTATTTACGCCAGTAAGAAGTCGGCTGTCCAAAAATGAATTTTTCTGTGAAACCAGTTATAAAAAAATTTACTCACTGCTTTTTAAAATCTGTAGGTACGTGAGTAAATAAGTTTTAAAATTCACATTAATGTGAATGAAAGGTCTGAAAGGGTTAAAAATTACTTAATTTTATAGTATTATTAAATATATCAAATAAGATAATTTTAAAACTAGAATACCTAACATTATTTTGAGTACGTCCAAACGGGACATTTGAACGACATTATCTTCAAAACATCTAATATTATTTAACATGATATAAAAATATCCGTTTTATGTCAAATAAAATTTGTTTTATGTTTTAAGTTCAAAGTTCATTAATTCTATTACTCTTATTAAATGACCCTCTACTTATTTACTCTGTTGTGTCAATCAATGTGTCCGCATGCAGAATAAAATTTTAGAGAAATTAACACTTTACTATTTTTTACCTTACATTTGTGTTATGATTTTTTTTTTCCCATCAAGCAACATTACCTGGCGACTTCACAAATACGCGCGGCGAAAGTAAGCCAGAGTGGGGGAATTATTGGACACAGTCCGATGGATTCAAATATGATTCTACGCTCCTTCTGGACTATTCTTAACTCTATGATAATTAGTTATATTTTTTAGTACATGAAAACTAACGGTTGCCAGTTAGTGTTGTTTCTATGGTAACGAGTTACACAGAAGTAACAAATTATATGAACAAATATGAATGCACGTCTCTTTCTTAAATGAATGATTGCATATGTATTGTGATTTGCCATCTTCTTTTTCCAAATTGTTGTGGGCAACGCAATATTTGCTGCATCATAGATGCAGCCAGTGTAAGAATAACTTTTTCAATTTTCTGTATACTCGAGAGTCTGTTATTACAGGATTATTATCTCGTGATGCTGAACTCCAGATGTTTTTCGACATTTTGAAGGTCTCCCTGGTGGACGCTGTTGCTCCCATCTGACCACACCTCGGAGCTTACGGATCGTGGCGTTCCTTACACGACCATGTAAAGTCTTCCCACCAATAGAGCGCTCAGTTCTTATTTCTGATGTCCGTAGCATACTTTTGGCCGTCACACTTCCTTCTCCACACCTAATGGTGCATAAGGCACTGTATGGGTATGTAATCATAACTACCAGTGTCTGAAAGGCTGTGAAAATCCTTGTCTTATTTCATGAATTGTAAATGCGCCTTATTATGTAGAAGTGACTGTATGACGCATCTATCAACTGGGGTGTTCTGAATTCTGAATCTTCTCTATCTGCTAGAGATTGGTTAATTTGTAGATTTTTTGCATGCGACTACACTCTGCTTCATATATATGGCCACACTGATGATTGAACGTCACGCAAATACGTACATGTGAAACCACACAAGAAGATTTTTATTTAGATCATTATTGCAACCTTAAGCATTTCCCAAAACATTTAATTATGTTGAATTGACCAAACCGAATAAGTTTTTTTCTTGTTTTTTAAAACAGTTTTATACATCATTTGACGTTTAATCATCAGTGTGGCCATATATGAAGCAGAGTGTAGTCGCATGCAAAAAATAAAAATCCACAAATTAACAGTTTTTTAGGGGGGTACAGAAGATTCAGATATCCCCCCCGGGGTGGTATTCTGAATGCAAAAGCGCGCATAGAAAATGCATTTTTAATGCGTATTTACATACTAAATGCACACTAACAGAGCAATCACTTCACGCGCAATTCCGTTCAGAATACCAGCCCTGGGTTAGGTAAAATTAAGTTAGTATGTACAATATTATGTTAATTGTTTAATAAAAGTAATTGAATGTAATAGATTTAGATCTTATGCATTTATTTAAAAATAGTTTCAAAAATCAATATGAATTTTGGAAAAGAATGTCATTTAAATAAATTTTAAATATTTAATGTAACTAGTAAAACACGTGTATTTTATGCTCTTAGAATATTGTTAAAAAAATCACTTTTTTTTTGGAAAAAAAATTTTTTTTCATGTGACTTTCTGGTATTAGATGATTAAGTAGGTTGTATTCGAAGGGTACACAGCAAAAACGGGCCCATTAACAAATAATCCGCAGCCTATATTATGCAGGTTATGTGCAGTTCTGTATGTAGGCACATAATAAATGAACACTGCATGGTCAACTATTGTTGTATTATTTATTATAATGTGCAACCAATATTCAAAAGTAGATATATTTTTAATAATATGTATTAAATTTACATTTTTAGTAATATTATAAGTTTTGTATGATTAGTTATTTTATGTTATGTATAATTTTTATGTGACAACATTTACAATAACAATATTATGTGGAAGCCTCTAATTGAACTTTAATGTATTTATAATATAATTGTATCTTATAAATGTCTGTTGGCTATCCAATGAAAAATTATTTTTTTAAAAAATGCATTTTACAAGATATCAAAAATAAGAATAAGAACTAGAAGAGGTACATTCGGTTCATATTTGATAACAATAGGTTTGTTTTCAATTAATGTAAAATATATTTTTACATTTGTAGAACAAAAACATCTACTTACAATAAATAAAAAACTTCCATATACATAGAAAAACTAGCTCATTCCAGCAATCATCTCATTTTTGACTATTGTTTTGCCAGCCGTGACTCCATATTTTTTCCTACAATTTATAAGACAAGAAGCCAAATTTTTGGCTGTGTACCCTTCATTTGTTTTGAATTTAAAAAAATATTAAAAAAACTTATGTATAAAAATTATTGATTTGTGCAAAAATAACGAAATTTGAATACTCATGATTAGCATCCAGTTCCTTAATGTACTTAATTAAATGTACCTTTATTTTTAATCATTCCATTATATTTTTAATTTACATGTTTTCTAACTAATTTCTCTGTGATTTTTAAGTATAGTTATATTGTTTATTAAATATAAGATGTAATTAAATGTCCTTTTATACTGTGGCCTGTTTTGTTTGGATGAAGTTCACTTAAATAAATATACGTAATTTTAAAAATGACTTATTTTTTTAATCAGAAACTAATAATATATAATATTAGTTGCAGTTTTTATAATCATTATTCTACCTGATAAACATCATGTATGTATATAATATTAATTCAGCAAATATTTTTTTTTAAATATACTTAAATAAACACAATCTGGAATGATTAAAAAAATATTTATTTGGAAGGAATACTCCTAAAATTAAATATTGCACTTGGTATAAAAATATAACATTACTGCTTTGTTCTAGTTTCGTAGCATTCCCATAGTTTATCACGGTATATTTTAGCCTGGTTTTCAGGGTCTTTGGCCTTAATAATCCCTCTTCCTACCACGGCAATATCTGCATCTTTCTCCAATATGACATCTTCCGGTGTATTGTATTGCTGCCCGAGGCTATCACCGGAACTGACAAGTTGAACTCCGGGAGTTAGTTGGATGAGGCCCGGAGACGTCACGACTCCTTTGCTTTGGCAAACTATTCCGGCAATAAGATCGGCAGAGTCGTTTGCCATTTTCAGTGTGGCTTCTGTATATTGCGGTGTTATCAGGTTCCCCTAAAAATAACAAGACATTTAAAATTATTAATTTAAGGGTGACTTTAAATACAATCTAAGGTCTGCACTATAAGTATTAAGGAAAATTATTAAGTGTCAGTTGCATCATGAATAGTTGAATTGCAAAATGTTTAAAGTTAATTACTTAATTGTTGCATTTTTGCCTAATTGGGTCGTTTTAAGCAACAAATTTTGTTGATTTTATCAAAAAGCGACAATTTTATTATTTAACTTAAAACTTATTTTGGTGCAGCTGGCCCCAAAACATTATTAAATCTTGACTCTTGACTAAAACGTTTTCTCATCTATAGACAAAAAAGTTACTTTTGAAATAAATTTTTCTACCTCTGAGCTCATTTCCCCAACTAAGAATATTCCTCTGAGCATATCTCCAAGCACATTCTGGATCCCTCGGATGACTCCGGCTCCAGACACCGGGTGGACTGTCACCAAATCAGCCCAGCTGCCGACCCGGTGCACACCTCCACAATACTGTAAAGCCACAGTGTTACCGATATCTCCATACTTCCTATCTTCCATTAACAACACATTGTGCTTCTCCGCCAGGGATGTTAACTGGCTTATAAAACCTTCATTAAAGTCTTCGATAATGTCGACATGCATCTTAAACACACAAATATATGGTCCAGTTTTTTCTAACAAGTTCAGGATTTCGTTTGTTGTCTTTACATCGGCAGCGAGACAAAGGTTGCTCTTTTTATTTTCCATCAATTTAAACAACTTTTTTGCTACAGGATTTACCGCGAGTTCAGATCTTTTGGCAAACGTTAATTTAGTTCTGTCTACATCGTTCACGGGGACTGAAAACAGAGTTTTAAAAAAATATATTTAAATTTTATAAAAACGGGATGATTTCAAGATTCTCAGTCATTTTTTTAAAACAAAAAATGCTCATTATTAATTTAAGTTTGTTACTTTTGTTTTTTAAGGTTATTTTTCGATTATTACTCTTCTAAATTATATCAAAATAACAGTTTCAATATTTTTAATACCTTCGAGAGGAAAAGATATAGTAAATCATATTTTTTTTTTTTTATAGCAATTAAAGTACATATATTTTATAATTTGCTTTTAAGACAGAAAAATACTTACAAGATGGGGTAGTCTGAGATGATTTCAAATATTCGACAACTTGCCCATTAATAGCGGGCGTTATTAATTTTTTTCTCAGCAGAATTTCCATCAATTTTGTCATCGTAATAAGAGCAACAACTTCGATTCCTTGCCGTTTTAAATTCTCCAATCCCCCCTGCTGGCGATCAAGGATAATAACAGCTTGGTCAACCAAAAGTCCTTCCTTCCTCAAGTCATTTACTGTCTCCAATATACTAGAACCGGAGGTGACCACATCTTCGATTATAACACACCGATCCTTAGCTTTAAACTGCCCTTCGATCAGTTTCTTGGTCCCATAACTTTTGGCTTCTTTTCTTCTAATCAGCATTGGTAATTTTGTTTTGATAGCCAGAATAGTAGCGATAGGAAGAGCTGTATAAGGTACTCCGCATAACTGGTCGCAATTGAATTTGTTTGGTGCGAGTTCCAGCAAAAGGTCAGATATGGTTTCCTAAAAAAGTTTCTTCAGTCAGCATGGTTTTGAAATTATAATTAACGTACTTTAAAACCGCGCAATAAAAACAAACTTTTTACCATTATGATAGGGTGACTAACTATGACTCGAAGATCGAAATAAACCGGAGAATTTAAACCACTTTTCATTTTAAAGTTACCGAATTTCACTGCTTCAATATTAAATAACTTAACTGCGAGGTTTGAAACATTTTCCTCGAAGCTTTCCATTATTATATTATTAAGAAGGCGTAAGTATAGTCCGCGAGCACTCAGATCCACAGGTGCCGGCCGGCGCGGAAATGATATGGGCCGGCGTACTTCTAGACGAACGGAACAACCCACAGATTATATCAATAGTACAAGTATTAATTGACAGTGGCGCCAAATTATCAACAAACTGGAGTCCCAGACTCACGAAAATGTAAGAATTCTTCAAAGACGTTTGATGTGAAATCACGAAAGAAAGATACAAGACACAACACGTGACGATGTGACAGTAAAAAAAAATATCTTCAGATGTTAAAACAGGAACTTGCATAAACGTATACGTTTCTACTTATTAGTAGATGTCAGTAATTCGAATAATATAAAAATATAAAATCTGCTTGAGTAAAAAAAGTATGTAAATATTCAGTTCGAAATAGTTTTAGGAAAAATTCAAAATCAACGATTAAAATATCGAACTATATTTGACAAATAATTGTGAAATTTAATTATTTTGAACTCATATTTTCAATGCCATCTATGAAGAGATTTTGATATTATATTTGATCCACGTTGCTGTGAAAGTTTCACGTAAACGATAAACGTCAAAATCGGTAAAACTGTGGGTAAAACTAAAAATCCTCAAGATGTTAAACAGATTGAGATAGAAATAGTAAAACTAGGCGTAAATAGTGAAAAGTATACATTTAACTGAACTTTTTGACCATAGTAGTTTAAATACGTGATTTTATCGTAAACAATTTTTAAATTGTCTTAAAATGGTTGTGGCTACGGAAGAAGTTATTGTTGAACGTTCTGATAAAGAAAATGTCGTTCCCGAATCGGTGGAAGAAAATACAACTCCGAAAGTCTTTACTTTAGAGAGTATCCTTTAACGAAATGTGTTTTATTAGATTTTGAAATGATTCAGTCTTTTTGTTGTCGTGCTTTATGTAAACATATGTATTCCCATACATTTTGAGGTTATCAAAAGGATTTTCCCGTTCTGGTTTGTTACTGATTAAATCTCCCGTGTTTACTTGCTGAGGATGATGTCTTTTTATTGGGTCATGTAGCCTGCAGTTTACCAAGCTTTTTATGTTTCAAATTAAAATCCTAACAAAATCTATCAAGAGGGGTCTTTCTACTTTTCACAGCTTCCTTAATCACTAATGCTAAAAGTACCTAAGTACAGTCCATTCAAATCTTTGATACTTTGCTTATGTGTACGTAACAAAAAGTGTTCGTTTATACGAACACTTTTTGTATACGAGCTAAATTTTTATATTTACTTAGTTCATGTCTGTGAACTAAGTAAATAATCAATACATTTGCGTAGGCTTATTAAACCTTCGAACGCTCTGTACACAAGTATGTATAAATTTCCAAATATGGTTTTGTCATTGGCTAAGGCAGTAAATAAATACATAAACTAATTATTATAATATACATTTGAAGCATTTTGTTGATTTTTCATATTAATCCATTGATAAAGTAATATGTAAATTTAATTATTTTCAGTTCACTAACAGTAAAAGATGTCACAATATATATACAGTTCATAAAATAAAAAATTATAAAACTAAACATCTTTTACCAATTATATGTGAACAACAAAAATTACAAATGTTAAATAGACTAAAATTAAATTTATAGTATATGTAATTTACTCAATTCAATAAAATTTAATCATTAATATTTCTTGTGATAGTAATAATATTTTTTATTATTCATGTACCTATAGCAAATTGTGATAAAATTATTTTTGTCTTCATTATGGTGGATGAATCTGCGTACCATGCAAGATTTCTGTTGTTTGATTCCAATATGGGTGGCAACACATTGAATGTATTGATTTTAATTATAATCATGAAATTCATAATTCCTTCGTCCCCACCTAAAGGTGTAGGTCTCTGTGTTGAGGCAAGAGTGCTGGCTGGTGATGGTCTCCTCGAGGCGTCTATAGATGTCCACATTCTCCATTTATGTGCTAAAGAAGAAGTCTATTATTTTATTTATTTATCATTTTGAACATTTTTTGCATTAAGGGACTTATTGCCACAAAGTAATATCTTCCAACTAACCGAAAACTTGTACTTACCGATTTGAAAGCTGTTTATATATTTTTTAATGTTTCCGATTACGTTAAACAAAAAACATTAAGGTCAACAATAATGGGAGTCATGTCTTACTTATCTTTAAACAGCTACTCTTAAAATTACAAATAAACAGAGTTTTGAAATAAAACACCTTACCAAAAATATTTTGAATATGTATTTTTGTTTCTTGTTTGTGTATTCATTTTATATCTAGAAGCTTGATTTTTTTAAAATACCTACCTATTATTTTCCTCAACGTATTTTAAGTATTGAGACTTATCAAGGATGCCCAACAGCAACACGGGTTACGTCACGGTGACTACCAGCGTTACCGCGGCTACTGCTCCCGGCGAATTCGAAGATTACGCAAGCTGCTTAAACTGCCCCAGGTAAGTGTTTATGTCAATCTGTCTTACTGTTTTCACAGCTGATCTTAGCCATTTTAAGTTCGAAGCTTTTCCAATACCTCAAATCTAATTACAAAGTCATTTAATTAATTTATTTATACTGCATCTTGACAGAATACTCACATGTAAATAGACTTCATATTCCCTCCTCAAAATGCTCTCCATCTCTGTCTAACGACCTCAATTTTTATTTTACGCAATGTGGTGGCATGTTAGTACATATTTATTTATTTATACTTTTAAATTGTATTTTTTTTTTTATACAGAATAATGTTCCCTCACTGGGGTGTCCCGTGCCGAGGGAAACATTTTACAAAATGTGAAACATGCCTAAGATTAGCTATTTAACAAAGTTAACATAATAATAACAATAAAAAAAACGTAATTAATCTATTTAACCGAATTAACCTAATTATCATTAACATAATAAACAATATAAACTAAAATAATCATAAAAAACATAACCAATTTAAATAGACCAATAGACCAAATTTCATAAACAGTACACACATTTTACCTATTTGGCTTGATCCACTCATCGATCCGTGTGCAACCCACCTCCACTATCCATTTCTTAATAGCAATTTTATATTGTGAGTACTTACTAATTGTCCTTATGGATAATGTAAGTAGATTGTAAACCGAGTAGTAAGACAATCCTCTTTGACCCAAGGTTGTATTATTTTTATTTTTTTGCAGCATCAGGGTGGAGTATCTAGTAACTCTTGTATTTGTAACGGAAGGTAGAGAATAATGTTTATGTGCGTAAAGTAACAGAGCTTGTACATAAAGTTGTTTTATAGATTTTACATTAAGATTTTCGAATATACCGAGGGAGCTAGTTCTGATTGGGACTCTTAAGATAATTTTTATTAAAGCTTTTTGTGCAATTATTATTTGTTTGATCAGTGTGTCATTTGCACATCCTCATCCAATTATTCCATATTCCAAAACTGATTGAGTTATTGCGTAATATATTTTTACAAGTTCTTTTAGGCTAATTATATTTCTTATAGTTCTAAAAAAGTAAATTTCCTTTTTTAATTTATTTTTAATATGTTCGATTTGATTAGTCCATCTTAAATTCCCATCTATATAAATGCCTAAATATTTAATTGAATCTACTCTGTTCAACGATTTACAAATAAATTTAATATTTGGAATTTGGTTATTGTAATTACAGCTGTGAATAGTTAAGGAAAGATTTAGATTATTTATAGTTTTATTATTAATTTTAAATGTTATGTATTTTGTTTTCCGAGTGATTTAGTTTTAGATAATTTAAGTCTAACCGTTTTTTACTAAGTTACTTTTATAAGCTCAGTTGTGGAATATTTTACTATTCCTCATCAGTAATAGGTTTTCTTCAACAAAATTTTAAAGAATTGGTGGAACGTAATAAATAATATATGAATATTACATACTGTTAAGTGATCACTTAAACCAGCCAGTGAATGGTTATGTTTAGTAAATGTCTAGACTTTCATATATCCTTAAAAATGTTCTTCATATCTGTTGTAATAGTTATTAATTCATATTTTCTTATACAAACAAAAAACATTCAAAATACTTACTCTTGTCAAAATAACTCATAGTGAATAACAGAATTTATGTTTCAATTTTCAAAGCTCTATATATTGAACATTTATTTAATCGTTGGGCAGATTGTAATATTAATATTTAAATGTTATAGGGAGATCGACGCCATTACAAGAAACGCGATGTGACAACTGCCCTTTTGGTAGGATCTAAAGCTGATGAGCGGTTCTTGCACGCTCCCCTAGCGCAGGCCGAACGCAGTTGGGCCTATGCGATGCAGCTGCGACAGGAAGCGAACACGGAGCCACGCAAGAGATACCGTCTTGTGTCGCGTCTCAGAAAAGCATGCGCATACGCCTTGCATCTGCAGGAATTATGTGATGTGAGAGTTAATTATTTTTGCAATTTTTTTGAAGGATAATACTCCTGTTAAAATGTATAAGAAATCCGTATAAGCAAAGGCTTCTTGCATATAATCAAATTATGGTAATAATATAATAAAAATAAAATAAAAATAATTAATTCTTCTTCAGGAATTCTGTAGCTTACATTTTAAACTCTTTGGTTTTTAAAATAAATGTATAATAAAATAACTGCATTAAATTGAAAGATAGATATCCAAATGATTTATGTCTATAAAATAATACTTAGCAACTTTATTTAAACAATTTAGATTGTTTTTTTGAATACTTAAAATTCTTAATTTTGAAATATTTTTCATTAGACTCACCATTGTGATGCCAGATCAAAACTAGAAGCCCAAGCTTATGTAGCCTGGATGCACGGCTCTCTTCATTTCGAACTTCAGATGTGGAAGCCCGCAGCTGAGAATCTAAAAAAGGCTCAGGTTGTTTATGAGAAACTCCTGGCAACGCTTTCTGAAGATGAACAACTTATTTACAGGCAGAAGGTATGTTATAGTTAAACATATTGTTCCCTGCAATATTAACATAGTAACCCACAAAATATTATTTTGAGGTTTCCCTTAGTTATCAAAAAACGAAAGTATTAAAACTTTTTTGTCTCTTATTTTTCGATTTGAATGAATTGCCAATATATTACAGATCGAAGAGTTAGCTCCCAGTTTAAGGTACTGTGCATATAACATTGGTGATGAGACAGCCATCGATGACTTGCTACAGATGAGAGGCCAAGGAATGCTGGACAACTTGGATACATTACTGGCTCAAGCTAGGTAAATGTTTTACATCTTGAAATCATAAAAACAGAAGCTTATCTAAGATACTGATTATAATTGTATAATTTTTATAGGGAAAGCCGTGCTGGAACAATGCAAGAGGTGGAATGGAGAGGACGACGAATTGCTGTTCGTCCGGAAAGAACCCGTCTCTTTCTGCTCACACTTCAGGATCTAGATAAAACTCTGGAAAAGGCAGCTACTCGGCAAGCTAAAATTCAACTTATCGAAAATGCCCTCATGGATTGCAAGGATGTTATCTCTGCTATCAAAGAGGAAGCCAAGACTGATCCCAAACTAAAGTCTTCTTCTGGAACCCCATTACCAGGAGTACAGAACTTACTTTCATACATGAACTATATTCGACTCAGTAGAACTATTCAACGTAATCAGCTCATGGTGGAACAAGCTAAAGAAGCCCTCGAAAAGAAAACTCCGATTGACGGAAAGAAAGTGAGACCTCACGATTTGACGCGTCTGTATGAAATCATATTACAAAATGTAAATGAATTACAAACTTTACCTGGATTTGAAGAAGACTCTATGTACCAATCTGAAATTGACACTCTCGCTAAAATGTATAGATCATTTAGATGTTTTTATATTTCTGAAGTATTGATCACTCTCAGGAGGTGGAGTGAAGCGATGGCCTTGTATGACCGTGCCGATTCATACGCAACTGAGGCACTATCAAGGAAGATACAAGATAACAAATTAATAAATGATTTAAAAACATTAAAAACAAACATTGTAATTGCTAAAATAAGCGCACATGCACAGGCCATTCTCGCAGAGGAAGAAGATGAAGTACCTGTGGCCGGTGGCAAACGAATCAAGAACAAAAAGCCTCTCTCTGATAGATTAGATGAGTATTACGAAGACCCTCAACTGATGTCGAAGAATCCCAATGTATTCAAACTTCCTCCGGACATGGAGCCTATTCCTTGCAAACCTCTTTTCTTCGACTTGGCCAGCAACTTTGTGGAGTTTCCTTCTTTGGAAGATAAGATCGGAAGTGAGAAGAAGCTAGGTTCCGGGCTGACTGGCTTCGTGAAGGGCTTCTTGGGTTGGGGAGGAAAATAAAATCTTCCTTAAACACTTACACAAATAGTTTTTACATTTCTACTATATATAGTCTTTTGGAATTGGAATGCTTCTATGTATGTACTTTGTTTTTTTAATAAAACATTATATGTACCTCTCTGTATTTATATTTACTAATTCTAAGATCCCCTTTATCCAGTTTTGATTTTGTTAGAGCACAAATAGTTTTTTTTTAAATATATAACATGTCTTATTTTGTATGGCCCAAAAAGATAGTATTACAAAATATACTAAATGTTCTTAAATATGTGGGAACATTTAAAGATAAACTTCACTGGTAAATGAAAATGTGTAGGTCGAAGTATTATTTCAAATTTTCTTTTAGCATCACAATATGCAAGAGGCCGAATTGAATTCAATAAGAAATTGCAGCACAGAGCATCTGGACTTGAGAATGGTTATATTTTTATTATTCTGATCATACCTAGAATCAAATCTGAAACCCAATCCTGTGCATGAAGTTATTAGCTTGGTCATTGCACCATCTATTTTTTTTTGCTAATTTGCTAATAACAAAAAAATTCAAATATTACGGAGTATTAATGCAAACACATTTTTCAATTAATAAAAATTCTTGAGCCGCGACATGCTGCCACCGGTGGCAATTGTGGGAACCTCTGGAACTAATATTTTAAACACCACCTATTCTGTTTTGTTCTTGAATGTTGTCGTATAATATTGTTGTGCAAATACCTTTAAAAAGTGTACGTCTGTTCTGCAAAACCATCCTATAATGTTTTATCCTTTTTGTGTACAAGTTACAAGTTCATACTATTCATAGCGTTTTTGAAAAGCGTATGCTGTAGCAAAATAATGAAAATAGCAAAGTATTTTTTTCTTTTAGATTAGACTACTTGTATACTAGAAAAAAAAATATTTGTGCACTTGTCGTTTTTATTTGCATGAATTAATTCTTATGTATATATTTATCTCCATCAAAACCAGGATGAAATATGACCGGAGTCCAGATGAAAAAATAAAAACCTGGTAACCCGCTTATATGAAAATTAATAAAATCAATTGTGGCTTTACAATAAACTTCCCAACACGTCTTGCAGCTACAGAGCGCAAGAACGGTTGAGATTCTAGACGAAATATAATAATATATATCCATTGTATAGGTTCAATTCAATGTATCGCTATGGATTAAAAACACTGGCTTAGAAACACATTTTTTCATTTAATCACATACACATTTATAGTTGGAAGTTTAATTATTCAATGGAAGAAGTTGAAGAATAGATTTAGTTAGTGAATTTACGTAATATAAATGCTAATTTTACCAAACGTCTTGCAGTTACAAAGCGCATAGAGTGATAAAATTCTAGCAACAAAAAATATATTTTTTTTAATTCAGCAAAAATAAAATTATTCAATAATGTCTTTCTGTGACATATGCAGTGAGATGTATCATGTAACTTTATTAATGTTTTTCGGTCATATTTCTCAAACACAAAAACATGTCTTGGATGCTTTTTTCTTGCGTTTGAGCTTGGAAAACATTTGATGAACTGTCAGAAAAGGTGGCATTTATCTTGTGTTCAGTTTATTCGATACAAAAAAAGTTTTTTTTAAATGATGGGTTACGGTGTTTTGTTTTTACAGCACGATAAATAGTACTTCCTATACGATGACTTTCAGAGAGATCTTTGAAAACACAGCCCAACTAGAATGACCGTAAAATGGTTTCATTTTTGGGTTAGTTCTGAAAGCTTATATTTTATGCCGCAAATCAATAAATTTCAAGTAGTCGTAGTAAATGAGCCACCCCCTTAATCACTTAGTTTTGTTGTATGCATAATTTAAAAATTCCAGCTTCATTTTATAAGGAAAAAATCAAAGCATTTTTGTATTTTTAAATGGCAAATGTTTTTCAATAACTAAAACTTATTCACTTTATCACGGGGGGGTTAAATAATATGTAAAAAAAAAATTATGTTTTTGTTGGGGGGAGTTTTTTGGTTATTGATGGGAGTGGGCGATGAGAGAAAAATTAAGATGAGATTTGATCATCTCGTAGGCTGTGCAAAATCAAGTTCCGCGTTCGCGCGTATGAATAGACGTAAGCTGTCCGTTTCTCCGCTAAGTGAGAGAAAGCGAAGACATCCACCGAACGGAAACTTGAGATGAAATTGGAAGATCGCGTCTTCCTGGTGCCTCATCGGATATGTAGAATAGTAAGTTCCTTCGCCATGTGTTCCCATTTTTATTCCCCATCATGATAATATAATCCTAATTAAAACAAAATGAATTTAAAGCCCAAAAGAAAATAAAGAAAACTTAAATCTAATCTGAAAACGAGTAAATTGGAAGATAATTTAAAAAGCTTGAATGTTTTATGTACCTATGTTTATTAAGCTAGAACATGGAAATAATCTTAGAACTAGTTACAAACATGAGACAAAGAAAAATACTTACAGATCTAGGTCCTTAACTAATGCAGTTCATAATTGTCACTCTTCACTAATATCTTAACTCTATCACAATATGATCGGTGGTTTCACTTATGTGGAGAGATGACGGATGGTAGTCCGGATGCTGTGTTCGGACGAACACATGCTGGGCGATGTCCTGGGCGGAGATCTGCCATGGATAGAGCCATGGGCGGCTGTCGCCGTCCCATGGCGATGGTGACGGCGACAGCCAGCTGGAAGCCTGGCCGGCCGTGGGCTGGGCACACGCGCTGGCGGTGCAGGAAGCTGGCGTTCCTTTGGAGGACGATGGATGTCCTGGATGTGGAGGGACCTTCGCGGATGGAAGGGGGCCTCCGATGACCCTCGTGGAGTAGTCGGATTCCACGAGGTTTGCTACGTAGCACTGGCTACCCGTACACTCACTTCACTTCAACTTCTACGACTCTCGACATTGTAACGTCTCTGCGATCGACGGTACGATCGCGCAGACTCGACTCGCTTCCTTGACTGTCGACCGACTCTTGGTCGACTCTCCTTCCCGACTCTTTTCCGACTCGTTTGTTCCGACCGTTTGGGGTGGTTTTATAACGCCCAATTTAGGAGCTCTCTCCTTCTCCCCCTCACTTATTGCTTAAAACTCATTGTCTTTTTTCCACACTTATTCGTAAACATCTCGTCATATTTAAAACAAAAATATTATGTTCTGCATATTATTTCTTATAAAACTAAATTATAATTAACTAAGATTAGAATGTATATAAAATTAAATACGTTTAAACTTATTAATTAAAAATAAACATACACTAAACATAGAAAACTAAATTATTGAACTAACGAAAGGAATTAATAATTTAGAAATGATCCACCTCTTAGTGTAGTGGTTGGTGCGTTCGCCTACCATACTTGAGATCCTAGGTTCAATTCCTGGCAAGGTGGATGTAAAATACCTTCATACATATTATTAAATAATCGCTGATACGTTGCGATTGGAACACTGGTGCAGTGCCTTATGTACCACGGGCGCGAATTAGAAAATGATGGCGCAAAAGTTAATTAGAGTTTTAAGTTAATATGTGGCAAGTTGGAATAATCGGCACGCGTACAAATGAAGATGTATGAGATTTGAAGAAGAAAGGTTTGTATATATCATAGAGGAATTAATTATGCGTTTTACTTCGTTATAAGTTTTTAAAATAGAAATATTATTTTAATGGCCATCGGTTTGCGAATCATAATTAAAAAGATTATGTTTTTCCCCAGCGGTAAACATGGGTCAATATTTATTGTTAAAGTTATTATTTTCAATAGAAAGGGTTTTGGAATTCCGGGTAATTCGCCGCTCGGTCATTTGAATTTAACCCGAGAACGTAATTGACATTAACCCTGGACGAAATCTTTGTAAATACCTAGTAACGGCTCTGGTTAATGGGGATTTATTTTAATGTATTTATTTGTAAAGGCCGTCATTAAAATGGGGTTCTTTTCGGAATCGGCTAGCATGAACTAAAAGGTTATATTTAAATGCATTATTGCTGAGAAACCCCAGATTAGAGAAAACAATAGAACGTATTGGAAAGTTATATTTAAATTCGTATTGAAATATTTTGAAACATCGCCGCGTTTTTTCCCAATACAAACAAAGGTTAATTTATAATCTAGAACGAAAATACCTGCTTATTTTTACGGGGACAAAAGATTTTAATTCCTGAATATTTTTAACAGGTATGTTTAGCTCGTATCAACTTATTTACCAAGAACGCTCTCAACAGAAATCTTTAGTATGGTAAGTTAGTGTTCAGAATTATCTAATAATAAAGTTTTAAATTTTTTGAGCCTATCAAATCGTAAAATAGGAACATAGAACAAGTAGGTACTATAAATATGTTTTAATTCCGATGGGGTTCTTTTTGTAGAAAATAGTCCTTAATGACAATTACATTAAAGTCTATTATTCGATGTGCAAACTCAGTTGAAATTTTACATTTTCTGTTTCTAGTTGGTCTGCCATGTGTCAAAACCTTTTATTCCTCCGATCGCGAGTTGTCAGTTGACAGCGAAGAAAATTGACAGTGCAAACAATCATAAATAAAACTCTTTGACTCTCAATTTTTGAATTGATACACAAATAAAATTATTTTACAATGGGAATCTCCTTTCAGATTTAAATAACCTGATTTAGTTTTTCGAGAATGCCGCAAGTAGAATCTGGAAATCATTATTCGCTATGGGTAAGTGACATTGTATTGTTATTGTTTTGGAAATTTCACATGCGTAATTATTACATTTAACTCCGAACCTGTTGATTAAAAAGTGCATCGCGATTGTGTATTCAGTGCTACATATGTTGTTAAATTAATTAAAAAAATGAATCACCAATTCAAATGATTTTATATCGATCATGTATTTTTGTATTAGTCATACACTTTATTAAGATACATTGTGACAATGCCAGATTAAAAGTACTTGCAAATGCGGGTACAATATGTTTGTTTTGCATACATACACTATTCTCCTATCGTTGTTTTCTTTATAATGATTATAATTTAAATTACAATTATATTATAAAACTGTTGCTATAGTATATACTTCGCGTTCATTATAAAACACATATTCTAAGAGCCCTTAGACATTTATGTGATAAAATCTATAAATATATTCATTCATTAGTGGTGTCCACAAGTATTCTCCAAACTTTTCTGTAACCTGACGACTCGCAAATCGTAGAGAGGTCTGTAGACTTTGTGGATACCATGTTCTCCACATAGGGAATGAACATGGATTAAGTAAATAGGTAAGTTATGAAAATAATGAATTTTTAAATATTATTACGAGCCATCATTATTATCATCATTTCCCTGTTCACACCCATAGAAACTGTTGCTATAGTATATATTAGGTATTGGTCCTCTGGTACATTTTATGCATGAAAGCAAGAGGATCAGTCTCAAACAAAAAAAAAAAAAAATTTAAAACAATTTTTCCTGAACACGGTCGATATCTTTTTATTTATAACATATTTCACGGGCAGAACTATATGCTGATATCCTTTATTCCGCCCCGATGTGTGTTTTTATGATTCACTCTTTTTTTTACATTTCATTTCTAGGTGGGGTTAGTTTTTATTTTCAATATAATAGTAGGGACTGGAGCCCTCACTCTTCCTGCTGCATTCGCTAAAGCCGGATGGCTACTCGGGACTATCTCCATTCTCTTCCTCGCCTTTGTGAGTTTTATCACAGCGACATACGTAATCGAATGCATGGCGTGTGTCAACGCATTGGCCAAATGGAGAAGTATAGACCTTCCTCGAAGTCGGGTGAGTGTAACCAGAAGTAAATTATTATTTTCCACTCAAAAAGAGATATATAGCCTTATGGATCTTTATTGTTTTAAACATTAACTTAAGTGAGTATTTTTGTGGGACTCACCCGCAAACAATTTTTACTGTTGCCTACTCCTGCTATCGTCTTAAGGACGGTTCAGAAGGTGTTTCGTGGATTTCTTGTGCATAAATAACAAAATATAAAAAAAAACAAACAACGGAATACCTAGCATGGATGTCAAATTGCCGACAGTAAGGGAAGATGACATCAATTTCCCTCTCGGAAGAGAAAACTATGAAAAACTACTAAAAGCAGTAACACCAGTAGTTCAGTAGAGTTCAGTTCAGACATGATGTATGTAGTTTAATTTAGTCATCGTCGTTACTCATAACCAATTGTTTTTTCAGTCGATTCAAGCCGACGATGAGGGGTACGCCGAGTCGGACGAACACACTCCGATAAATCAGAGCCAACCGAATCACGGAAGTACAGACAGTGAAGAACATCTCATCCCACACAATCTGTCTGTTCGATATTACCATCTGGATACCAAAGTAGAGTTAGGAGAGATGGCCACCATGTTATTTAACAAAGTCGGGCGAATGATGTTTTATGCCGTCATGATTATCTACCTGTATGGTGATTTGAGTATTTACTCTGTCGCTATATCCAAATCTACTATGGATGTCATTTGGTAATTACAGGATTATTTTAGTAATTATTTAAGAAATTATTTGTTTACAAACTGTTTCTGTTTGAAAAAATAAACAAAGCTCTAAATGATCATGGAAATGAAAAAATATTTTTTAATGCTGTTTTTTTAATATATTATAGCAATTTAGTTGAAATTTGATATTAAAATAAAAATGGTAATATAATATTTTTAAAACGCACACCCCATTTATTGAAGCACATTACTCAGTTTTTGATAAATAAATTATCCTATTTATTTTTTATTTTGAATGAACGGATGTTATATTTTTATGTACGAGTTAAATATGTTTTATATCTACCCACAAAGCTTACTTATACATATGTTCTTCTGAAAATTTACCATGTGCCACAAATCCTAATTATCAATTTATTGTCAAACTGTCCTAAACACTAAATACACAATTTGACAGGAGAGCACTTCTCAGTTTCAATAGATTTTAGATTATGTATGCTGGGAAATAATTAGACATTAATGTAGTTTATTTCTTATTTTAAGATATTTTTCATAGACTGTGAATTATTATGTGCGTGTAATATGGCCTTAATTTAATACGTATATTTTTAATTTGTTGATGCTCTGAAGTTATCAATAATATTTTTATTTCAGCACATACAGTCCAGATAACACTTCTTCAAACAATCTTCCCAACGATCTTCCGTGTTTCAATATAAGTAATGCGGCTCAAGGACAGTTGGTGCTATCCAGATTTGGGTGCTACCGCATAGTGCTGATATGTTTCATGTGCACTCTCGGACCCTTTGTCTTTTTCAATGTACAAAAGACTAAATATCTCCAGATGTTCACCACCGTTATGAGATGGCTAGGTGAAGTATTAAAATCATGTTATCTCATTGTTATAAACTAAGGGAAATTCAACATTCCAAGAAAAAGAAAAAATCAGATGACTAATGGTAATTTTAAATATTACCTACGTGTATATTCTTTCTTCATTTCAAAGTGAAAATGTCCATTTCTGTTACAATGCGGAACTTCAGCCCTACAGGAAATTGGATACAAAAAATGTTTTCTTCCGTCACTGCAAAGGGACGTTTGTAAATTAATACAAGTGTGTAATTCTCCTCTCTTGTTAGCAAGTGTCTGGTTCTTTGTGCCAACTGAACCTATGGCAGGTCCGGCTCTGGGTCTAGCGTTAAAACATTTCAACGCCATAAGCACATAATGCATCTTTTAAAAACGTTGGTCTGTTCAATACAGTTTTATTAGCGGCTAAAAACTTGTCTCTTTTTTGTGACATTTTTATAGATAAGAATAAATTTTCCTTCGCTCATGTGAGAAATAATAAAACTATTTGCAAGAGGATTTTACGTCGGTTCTAAATAGAAGCAAAAAGAAGTCATTCTTTTAACATTGCTACTAATAGTCCTATGTGAGTGTTTATACCTACAGTAATGTTTGTTTTCGAGAGACATATTATGTACACATTATGTGTTATCATTAAAGTTATTGACTTTTGTTATATTAGCAAATTATTCAGTATCTAACCCATTAAAGTCATTGACATACTCTAAATTGCATAATATTGTATGTGTTTGTCAAAACATAATTGTAAAATGTTGATTTAACCTTTTATCATGCACACATATACTATACAAATGAATCATTGCGGTTGTAACTTTACATACATACTAAATATTACTCATTAATCATCAGTATGAACATTAGAAAATATTGTATTTTATTAATAAAATTCAATTCCAATTCCAATGTCCAATCACTAAACATCGGTTGAAAAAATATACAAAAATCATGCATAAATTTGTCAATTATTTTCGTCGTTAATAGTCATTTTTATGTGATCATTAATTAAGTTCTTTTCTCATTATCTCTGAAACTGTAATTTGGAGATGTCTGACTAATAAACTGGACTAGCGATATGCGCAGTATTGACCTTAGACTCGAGTTGATGGATCACAAAAATGTATAGTTTTTAAATGTTAATATTGTTTTATTTTTTTTCAGCTTTCATTATAATGATATCATTGGCGGTTCGTTTGTTGACTGCGGAGGGGGGTCCTAAAGGAGACCCTGTGGCCTTTGATATGAAAGGGATTCCGGCATTATTTGGTTCCTGCGTCTACTCATTCATGTGTCATCACTCCATTCCCGGTATGATTGCTCCTATCAAATCCAAGAAACGATTAGGAACATTTTTATCCCTGGACTTCATTATTATAACTTTTTTCTATCTTCTGCTTGCTTTGACTGGCATCTTTGCCTTTACCCACTTAGAAGATTTGTACACGTTAAATTTTATGCCCATTGATGAACCCAACACGTTCTTTAAAGTATTAGATTATTTCCTGGAATTATTTCCAGTTTTTACACTGACTACGACATTTCCTGTTCTTGCGATAACCTTACGAAACACAATACAAAACATGTTTTTAGATATGTCACGACTGTCTTCTTATAATCTGTTTTTGAGAAAAATGTGTTTCCCGATTATTACAATAATCCCGCCTATTCTCGTGACTATGTTTATCGAAGATATTACGGCGTTAGTAAGTTTCACAGGATCGTATGCGGGTACTGGAATCCAATATTTAATCCCAACTTTCCTTGTTTTGTCAGCCAGAAAACAGTGTTCTAGATTATTTGGTCCGACATTAAAAAACCCATATGAAAGTCCTTTTAAGCACATGTTTTGGTCAGTATTCATTATCCTGTGGTCTTTCACTTGTGTGATCTTGGTATCCTTACATTTCTTACAGAAAAATGTGAAAGGATACTATTTCTAGAACTATCATAATATACATAAATAATAAATGACTTAATTATGAAATAAATATTTTTGAGGAGAGCAATCTGAGACTTATGAAAAATACTTTACTCAGTGTTACTAAATTTTATATTAAAATATATTTTTCTTTAAATAGATTTTCATGTTAACATCGCAATTATAATACATAAATATTAGTTTTTGAATATATATATATTTGCTATGTAATTGATTGGTAGTATTATTGTAAAATTATAATAACTTTCCTAGAATTGCACAATTGTTTTTTTTTATCTTAACGATCTTAAACCAGCTTTTTTTGACAAAAAAATACATAGACCCAGTCATCTAGCATGCCTTTTATTGATGTAACACATTAAAAATAAATTCAGATTGAAATACTACGTCATTTATTTCTTTATTAATATTAATTTGACTGCTAAGTAAATGTTTACTAATCACAGCAGGCTGTTGTATTTTTTATTGAAATATTTTGTTGTAATTGTATCACAACAGTACCCAGATTATTCAGTTTTTAATGGTACAGAAAACCATAGTTCTGAAGGTACCAATATCTTATGTCCATTGAGTTATTAGTGGCATCCATCTTATTAAATCTTTCAATATACAATATATGTTTAGGAATGATATTAAAATTCCAAATAGAAAATTGACTTTCGTGACACATCTTACATAGCTGTGGCATTTAGGTAAAGAGGTACATGAGAAACTGAGTTAAGTATGCAGTTCCACTTTAAAAGGTCTACGGAAGGTTAAGTTTACAGATTATTACTCTAAGATATCATCCAAAATTTGATAAGTAACTTCAAATGGCTCCCCTGCACACTTAGCTAATAGTGACATGTATTTATTTATCTAAATGCCACAGATATTACAACTTTTATATGTTGATTATTGACAATTTTTATTATAGTACATATTCTTTCAGATAATTATTCTATTTATACTTACCTTATTTTCTCAAGATAAAAAAGAGATTATATTTAAGATTTTTAAGTATTGTACGTACTAAAAGTGTTGTACTACTAATTACCTTTCAAGACTGAATATTTTCAATTTTGTATATATTGTGCTTTGATCTGCTGCTTTTTTGACGAGTCAGGTGCAAAATATGAAATTAATAAATCAGATATTTTACAATTGAGTTTAATTATTTAACTATACACTTTGATATAATATATACATGTTAACCAATACATCTCCACATGCACAGTCATAAATTTAAGGCGGATTAATACAGGGTGAGAAATAAAAAAATGTTTGTAAAAAGCAGTTTGCACTGAAAAATAATGTTCTTTGCCTTTATTTTGTTATAGATAGCAATATAGTATTTAGCTGTTTAAAAAAAGGCAGGGGATTATTAGGTAACGCAGTATTTGATATTTCATAAGATAAAAGGGTATTCATTAATTTTTATTATTTTTTTAAATTGCAGAGCTTATGTTAAATGTCTAAGAGATTAATAGAAATGAAAAAAATTGGCTAGTAAAATTACATAAAAATGTGCTTTCTTATGCTGACCACCTTTTAACAGCAGTACACTGGAACTTAGTTTGACATGGTTTCGAAATAACACGGTTTAAAAATGAAATGTTTTTTTTAAACATTAATTTAACAATATGTAATAGTAATATAATGATACTTATATTATATCATTATTGGATTTCCCTAAATCGCTCTTTTACTTGGCATATTATAGACAATGATAATGAATAATCTTTCTGACGATTTTTAAAAGTAAATTGATGTCATGTTTTTTTTAAAATTTAGGTACCTACAATAAATAGTTACCTTTTTTTTTATGTGTGGAAAGTAATCTAGCATTGTTTTTTAATTAATTTACTTTTTTTAAACAGTACTGTGTGGAACGCGTATCCCTGAGTAAAAAGAGGTTCCAGTGTTCTTTAATAAAATGTCCTTAACCTTGTTATAACTAATCACAAAACAAGCCACTTATAATTTGGTGTCGCCAGATTAAAAATCAGTTGTAGTTTAAACGGTTATTTCTTTTTTGAGTAATAACTTCCATTTTTTTTATATTGCTTCAACAGCATTCATACTTTTAATAAAACATTAAAAATTAGTGCTATAAATTTTAAAATTGAGTGAGATTTCCTATCTTATTATTTAACATTTGGTTTGGTAGATGTAAAAACAAAATATATAAAATACATAGATGCATGGGTACATATGAGGTATATCCAGAAAGTATGTTCCATTTGTATTTCTTGCCGTATTATCCCGCCGCTTGTGAGATAAGGTCTGCAATTCGTTTCCTTAATGCGAAAAACATTAAACCAGTCCACATTAGAGAACATATTGTCGCCGTTCAGGCCAAAGTCACTAACCATAAAAATTTGTTTTGAGTTGAATATGCCATTCGAAGCGTAAAATTATGTTCTTTAAGAGGCAAACGCCTTACAAATCAAACTTAGAAAAAAGTTGTGTTAATCCGAATTATTTGTTTTTTAATATGTGACTATTTTAAAACATAAAAAAAACATTTGAAATTATTTTTTTAAAAATAAAAATTATTATTTAACTGCAGCATTATAATAATTATGAATATTTCCTTCCTTTCACGCTCTTATAGCCTTGCATTGTCCAGATTATATATGAGCAAAAGGCACATAACCAAATTTTAACCATCTTGCCTCATTAACTCTTAAAAGACTGTGCTGAATAATCCCTTTGCAGCCGGTGGTGTAACACAATGTGACCACAAGCATAAGTCGAGATATTTTGAAATGTAAGCTAAAATACCAAATTATTTACAATGGTATGTGTTAAAAATGATCTTTCTTCAAAGATGTTACATAAAAAATATAAAATTAAAGCATATTTATGCAAAATAAAGTTAGAAATTGTGTTCATTCCTTTTAAAATCCCGCCAGCGAGCGCTGCCGCCCGCGTCTGGTTGTCGAATGAATTCCGAATTACACTTACGACTGAATTTAGCGGAAATAGATCAACCGGGAGACTAGAAAGTATGCTATGCTAATACAACTCTTATTTGAATGCAAAAAAGAATATCAAACTTTTATTGCAAATAAATACTAGATTTTATTAGAATAAATAAAAACGCTGTTAAAACATATTCTTAGAATAATATTGAAATAAAACCTAAAAAAATAGCAAAAAAAACTTGTAAGAAATAAAATAATAGTACGTAATACGTGATATAATCAAATCATAATTAAACATACACAAAAATGACAACGTAAACACGTTTTTTAAAACTAGTTACGAATAAATTTTTTGAACACTTTAAATGAAATAACTTTGCACACTTCCTTGGGTAAACTTCCACTTATTTGTTTGACCAATTAGCGCTTTCACCCTCTAATGGACATCTTCAGACTGGCGAATATTATACAATCTAAGGATGATTTATAGAAATCAAAATATTATCTTAAGTGTGGAAATGAGTGGAAGTGTACCAAGTATTTTTGATTAATAACTTATATGTAAATGTATGTAAATATTACATCATTACAATGAAATTCCATCAAGAATTGTCAAAAAATAATTTAAATCAGATAAATTGTGAATAAATTGTATAAACATTTCGGGAACACGGTGTGTTAAATACAGCGTCAGCTACAAAAAACTTCACGCGACTGATATGTTCTCTGTCCCACAAGTGGTATAATTCTGTATCGTGCTCTTTCGGTATTGTTTTCTCGGTCACTCAAGCTCCGCCCCTAACGAATAGTGTCCTTGTCGGTCTTCTGATATGCTATATTCTCGTGCTCTTTCTTATAAAATTTAATAAACCACTTATAATACTGGCATCTCTTTCGTTTGTTTTAATTTATTTTACAAAATGAAGAAATTGTTTTTTATAGAAAAAGCCCGTGCATTTTTTATAAAAATGTTTCCTTATTTTGGTGTAAAAAAGTCCATATAAGGATTACAAAAAATATGAGTTGGTTATTTAAAAAAATAAGAGAGTTATTAAATGTTTTTAACCCGAGGTAGACATCCGTTACCGCATAGCCACACATGAGTTAAAAACCTTCTAAAAGGAAAAGTTACCATTGGAATTGATTAAAAATACATGAAGGAATATTTGTATGCATAAAATCTCCAAAACCCAAAAATCAGATTTTTTCTTGGTCTCCAAACTTTCAAATTGCAAACGAATTGCGAATTTTGCCTATGTGGCGACGATGTTCCGATTATTATTATTTGATTACAAGTGCCTACAAAATGGTGAGAGTTCTGTAGAATATAGTTTAAGGTCTAAACATTTTTTCACAATATAATTTTTTAAAAACATGAACTTGTTTTCTTTAACTTGTCAAACGGAACTACTTTCTGTATATCTCGTACATAGTTTAAAAATTTATAAAACTTATTAAAAATACAGACAAAAGTTATAATAAACATTAAAATAAATTTTTGTACACATTTTCATATTTTCTAGAAATTGATGTTGTAACTTGCCAGTTAAATATGATATTTACATTAAACATTTTACACATAAATATTGTAATAAAATATGCTGTAGCAAACTTATGAAAAACTGTTATACTTTGCTATTTATTATGTTTAATCATTCTACAGACTTTACATTGCACATTTATGTGATTCTCTATAAATATAGATAGTTGCACAATTAATAAGTAATAAGAAATGTATTTTTAATTAGGCACATAAAAAAGCATTATTATTTTCTTAATTCTATATAACAACACCAAGTGAATTTTCTCTTATACACGTATACACATTTTTACATGTTAACTTTTCTCTGTGGTTCAGAGTAGGGCCAGTTATGATTCCCAAAATAAAATAAATCGATTTGTAGTTATTTTGTATGACATTCATTGTAATTTGGAATAGTATTTTTTCTGTAGCTATTTTGCTGCGTCGACAGTATAATGCATTCGGGTTGTGTTGATTATGCATGTAAATATAAATGAAGTTTCCTTTCAAAGTTAACATTTTTTATTTAGCTGCCAGATGACAGCTCAAAAATGACATGCATACACAAATAAGTTTGGCTGAAAAAACATTGTCTTTGAGAAAGATGTTTGTAATATATGTTTTAGCACAGTTATGTACAGAAGATACTGATTCTGTTTAAAAAAAATAGTTTGGATAACTTTATTTTTTAATTTACAAATGTTCATTTTCTAATATTATTTTTTTATCACAATGATTTCACTTTTTTTTCTGATAAATGCAAAATTTGAATAGAAAAAATGGTTGGGGTCATCGTGGCATGATATATACCTCAAATCAACTTATTTACGTTATTAACATAATCAATGTTTCCTAGTCATTATGAGGTTCCATGTTTTTGTTTAAAAAAATTGATGTCATTAATTTTATTTTTACATTCATTTTTATGAACTTATAATATTTTTTTAGTATCCATACACAGGTAAGGTCTACGTGGGATCCTATTATCTATTATTTAATTTTTATGTTTTTTTAAGTGTGAATGAGATATGAGAAAAAAATCAGTAAAATAAAAAAGTTAAATAAAATATATTAAAAATAGAAAAATCATCCTTCTTAAAAAATATATATTCAAAAAACATTTCAGTCATCTCACGTTTTTATGCATTTTTTAAAAATAAAACATAAATGTAATGTGAAATAATCTTATTTATGAAGGTAGAAATAATATACCTCTTTACAAAAACTGAACATTTGAGATTCGATGCAAACAATAAACACAGCATACGAATAAACTACATAAATTTAAATTAAGGCGTATTAATTTGTTTCTTTTTTGGGCGTTGGATTTGTTCCGACGTTTCGGCTACCATTGCAGGAGCCATCTTAAGGGTAAACTGAGTCACTCAGTTCAACTCAACAAATCCAACACACACGGTATAACAAAAAATAAACAAATTGATTACAGTGACCGTGAAAACCTTTGTACCTATTTAAGGCGTATTATATTATCTTTCACTAAAAAACATGTTTTTAAAAATTTCAATAGAAAACTTACAATAATAATTATTATAGGAATAGTGACATAAAAAAATTATATTCAACATTGCAGTCAAGCTTACCAACATACATTCATACAACATTTCTTATGGTCAATATAAAATTTAATGTGGAACAACAACAAACCGTCACGCCGTTTCTCCGTAGGGGTAGGCAGAGAGGATAGAATGCCATATCACTCTGTCTTTGCATACAGACATTGCTTCCTCTACATTCATACATCTTCACATGCACGCACGCCGATTATTCCTACTCTTGACATGTCTATCTTCAAGTATTTGACGGACTTGATTGTGCCATGTCTTTCTCGGTCTTCCTCGTTTTCTGCATCCATCAACATTTGCATCGTAGATCCTTTTAGCCATTCTTTCGCTGTCCATTCGCTCTACATGTCCAAACCAACGCAGAACCCCTTTCTCGATTCTGTCAATAATGCATGTCTCAGCCGTACATAGTTCATATATCTCGACATCTGTGCACCTATCATACATCGTTTTACCACACATTCGCCCGAGGGATCGCATTTAACCTGTCAAGTAAAGTGGAATGTCTTATTCAAACTACATAAACACATTTGAAAATAAATGTTGGGTGCTTTTATTTAAATTGTGCAAAATTATTATAAGTACTTTTAATTGTTCTAGAATTCTTTATTTGTTAAAGAATGTTATTTACTCGATTTTTTTGATTTGTGCAATTTTAACAAAGCAGATGTACTTGGAAGTGGAACTTCTATATTCGTCATTAATTAAAAACGAAACTTGAGCTTTATTGTACTAATTAGATGTACCAATTAAAACAAAACAGCCAATAGTAATTATAATTCTGATTATGGTGTCACAGCGCCAATACCGGCAGTGGGAGTGTCTAATATTCATTGGGGAAAAATTTGACATCACAATGTGACGATTACCGAATATGAAGGCTGACGAATATAGGGATTACGCTGTATTGTACCGTTTTATAAATAAAATTAAACGTTCTAAAAAAAAATTAAACACTGCTCTTACACTACAATACAGCAGAGATTTTTATAGTGTTTTTGATATTGCATTTTATTGATGATCCAACAAATATTTACCATTGTGGGCAATTTTTTTCTCATTTTCTCTGTTATAAAAGCTGCTAAAAAGATAATGTCACTCAGATGGATGGTGTTATGCAATACAACAACCATTTTTATATTATTTGATACCGCTGTGTGATTTACACTTAATATAAATACAATACAAACTTGTTAAGTTGTTTAAAAGTATTTTCATATTTGACAGCAAACCACAAAAAAAGCTTTTTTACAAAATTCAGCATCCAAAAATTTTTATTTTAAAAGTCTTGTAACAATAACTATTAACTAGTGCAAACTCGAGCAAGCTAAAGCAAATTTACATACGAGTAATTAATTTATTATTGGTTATATATATCTTTTAAATAAGCCTAATAATTTTTCTTTGCAGGTACTAGCTCAGTTATCTTCTCTCTTTACCCTTATCCGCATCTAACGGTGCAGAGGGCACTGCATTGGAACTTTAATCGCAGCGTATCTTGATCATTTTTTACATGAAGGCAAGATGATCAGTCTTAGCTTCAGATGCCAGTTTAAACCATGAAATGCTTAATATCGAAAAAATATGTTTTATATCGAGCTTGCCTGAATCTTATCCTGGAATTCATACTCGGTAGTCAAACAGAATTAAAATCATATTATGATTCGACTCATCACGGTTAGTCTATTTGTAGCATTCATGGATGAGGATACAAATATGTGTTTTTAGTGATTAACTAAAAAATGCTGATTTTGAAGTAACCTCATTGTAGTAATTACTAGAGATGAAACGGATATCCGGTATCTGGCCTAATTTTACTATCTGGCCAGATACCGGATAGTAGCGTACATATCAAGCAGATATCCGATATTCATTTAACTGAGAAAATTTCATGAAATCAACGCCAGTAAATTTATTTATTGATATCGACAAACAAAAAGAAAGTAAACCTCATTATTTGAAAAATAGACCCCCTTTCAATAAAAACGTTCACGCTAGAAAAAGAGTTTAACCCACAAATAAAATATGTTTATTGAAAATGATTTTTTGATAAAAATATATTTGCGTGAAAAAAATTAAGCATAAGAGGGAAACTACCCAAAACCATTATAATTATTTAATGAATAATTTTATAAACCATATTGATATGCAACTCATTGGTCGATAAGTGATCATAAAAAATATCATGAAAATATTTATACCCTTTTTTATTTTATGGACAGTAAAACTTTTGTTTTTATCTAAGAGAGAATTTCGAGTACCGGATTGTTTTTATTGTTTTTTTAGACAATGGGCGGGATATCTGGCTATCCGGCAAAGCGACTTGCCGGATACGGTATCCGGCCAAACTACTATGTTTCATCACTAGTAATTACTCCACAATATATTGGTGTTATTTACTCTTTAGGGATTCAAAGGAGTATTTATCTACATAAATTTGTCCATACTTAAAATATTATTAATTTTTGCTAGTTTAGAAATTCCTACAAACAGGACTAAGTATTTTCATGTCATAAAATGCAATAGAGATGCAGTAGGTACATAATCTAATAGTAAATTTTAAATGTAACGTTTAATTTAGAAAAGAGTTTAAATATTTGTTGGAGAGAATTCTAAAAATTTAGAATTTAAAAAAAAAATGTTTTGTGTTAAATTAATATAAAATGTTTTAGTTTCAAATTGAGGTTAGGTTACATATTCATTTTCATTATGTAAAGGGTATAGGTATTATTGCACAGCGTATTCACAGTCCACTCCATCTTCGTGCCCCGTGCACTCGATACTGGGATGGTGAGTGGAGTCCCATATACCGGGACCACATCTCTGGCACAAGTTGGCTAGAGAGCACGGTATTCTCACCAGTTGCCTGAACTGATGGAGTAAACCCCTCGCCTTTCCGAGTAGCAGCTGACCATCCATGTACATTGCTAGAAATAAAGTACAATAAAGATTTATATAAAATAATTTGTCCACAAGTTGGTGAATGGAATAGATCACGCTCTTAAAAAATATATGTATGACCATATTATTTTTATTTATTTATAAATACGCTCAGTGGGTATTTACAAGGATGATATACAATACATGATATAAGAAAATAGACACAGTATCGCGGGGTAATTACTATTCTAAATCTTCTCTACCCTAGAGGGTATGTTATATGTTATGTAACTCTCTAGGGAGAGTGGTTAACTTGAGGATTTTTATTTTTTGCATGTGGGTACACTCTGCTTCATAATGATTAAATGTCAAATGATGCATAAAACTGTTTTAAAAACAAAAAAAAAACTAATACGGTTTGGTCAATTCAACTCAATTAAGTAATTCCTTAATTATTCATGAATTACGTAACACTTGTTTTGAGTTAATTCTGCAATAATATTTTAAATAAAAATCATCATGTTTTGGGATTAATTTATTTCAATAATCAGTGTGTGTTTATGAAGCAAAGTGTAGTCGCACGCAAAAAATAAAAATCCACAAATCAATCACTCTCTAAAGGGAAGATTCAAAATAGTACCCCCCGGTAACTTCAAAATCAGCATATGACAGTTACCTACTAAAAAAACTTTGAAAATGAATTAATATTTGTGAATAATGCAGTATGGTATTGTTATAAATGTGTGTAGTATATAATAATATAAATATGTAAGTGCCCAACTCATCACCAAAACTGATATTACAAAAATTTGTTTCAATCAAGATAACATAATTTCAAACATACCCAATGAACTGAAATAAAGTAACATCTCATCTGTCCTTAAGTCTTGAGCTATAACATCATCAGCGTAGACTGCTATTATAGAAAGGCACAAGAAAAGATGGAAGTAATCTGTCAAGTAATTAGCCCAACAAGCTTCCCACATGCGAAGTGCTACGGGTTCTGTGAATTCTCTCTTGAAACATCTGTAAAATAACAATTGGAGCTGTTCATGAAATCTTATTATGGATGCATTTGTATAACAATTTGCCCCGCAGATAAAAATGCAATATTATTTTTATATAATAGATTTTCTTTTAGGGTACCAAATATGGATGCTATGATTTTTCGTTTTTCCTTTACTTCCGGAATTATTCCAAATTCGAATTTTGTCATTTTTAATCAAAGATTTTACTTGTATACCCACTCAACATTTACAAAAACATTAGATGTTTAATTTTAAACACTTACAAAAGAATCCATCTGTGGCAAAATAGCAATTCCAATGCGTCAGTATATTTATTTAAATGATTGTAGAAATGTGGAACCATTACTCTTATTAGCTCACGGAGGTAACTCTGAAATAAATAGATCAATGCATAAAATAATCATGTTTGGATTAAATTGATTTAAAATACAGTGCAGATATTTTAATAAATTTCCTTACTAGGTTAATATCCATGTCATTATCTGTAGGAGTGCATACAAATATTGTTCTCTGCATAAGTCCCACAAAGCACCAAAATGTGTCAGATTCATCATTTATTTCACACAAAACAGGAGCCAGCAGATCACTCATTCCTTGAGTATACCTAAATAAATAATATAAAAAATAGCGCATGACATAAAAATGCAATATTTAAAAACAATAATATAAAAATAATCATTATTTTTATCAATACAGGCTCTGTCACTGTTTAAAATAGTGACACATATTCAATATATCCATTTTTTGTATGATTTCTTCCAGTATTAGCTATCATCTGCAGACTCCGCTGCTTATTTCTTCCTAAAGAATTTGACACCAGTAAGATCAGGGATAGTAAACTTCTATCGAGATGTGTTTACCCTTTTTACTGATTAGTAATTTTATCCTTTATTTAGACTAATAATTATCTCTTGCGAGCTTTGCTGACAAAAAAAAGTTATGTTAATTTGACATCACAGTGGCTAAAGAAACAAATCCATAATTGTGCATGATTTAGGGGAATTTTGTATATTACTGCAATATCCGTAACCTTTTTGACATGAAATTACTAGTACATACCACTAAGTGCATTATTAGTTAATTAATAGGATATTTTCACATTAAAAAAATATAGATATTGTTAAATGGTTTTTAATATGTATATTTAGAATTACCTGAAAATGAGACATTTTACTCCCTATAGAACAAATGACACGTAAGTATTACCTTACCGCTTCATATTTGTATGCAATGTTTGTTAGAAGTACATTCGGCGGGGATGAAAACTGCTCGCCGTGACGGCAACTGCTCGCTATTTTGTATGTGTTTGTTTTAAAACCAAAAATTATAAATGAAAACTTGATTTTTGTGCATTTATTTTTATTAAATAAATACCGTTCTTACTATTTACCCCAAATATTATAATTTTGGTGGCCATTTTTGATGAGTTGTTATAACTCACTATTAGAAAATGGGAATGAAAAGTTGGGGTAGAGTGGGGTTCAGACCTCGGACCTCTGATCAGTGAGTCTGCAACAGTAGCTACGGGATCACAACCCGATTCTTAAGCAATACTAGGTATATAATTATAATTGATAGGGTTATAATTAGAATTTGAAAAAACCATTCTAAATATCTAATTATCCGTTCACCCCATAAAATTTAAAATAAAACTGATGAAATAAGAATAATATTCTGAAGAATAATATATAATTTGCGGTTTTCGTAATCAAAACAATACTTTATCATAAAGAAAGGGTAGCTAAAGTGTGTTTAAGAATGAAAGTAACTAACGCAATATCTTAGTTTTGACTTTCACACTATTCCGTATTTGTAACTTATCTACAGTTTAGAACATCACGTTGGTTAACAATACTAGGGTAATGAAATGCATATGTTTAATGTATGACTACTGACTACTGACCCGAGTCTGGAATTGTAGATTGCATAATTGAGTAAAATATTCTTCATGATTTCAATATTTGGATTATCATCTCCGGAATAGTATGGATTTCCTCTGTCAGTTCGAACAACATCTTTTTCAACCACGCATTGAACATTTTTCCAAAAACTCGCTTGTTCTTCAGGAGTCATTCCGTGTGTTCTTTTCCTATTATACTCCTGGTACTCTTTTCTCCTTATTTCTGTGAACGCCTCTCTTTCTTTGTAAGTAGAGTTGTTTGGATAACAATGCAACAGGAATGGCCATACAAAAGAGCGTAGATCTTTCTCTAACCCACCGAAGAATACACCTTTTCTGAGAGTTAAGTCATCTTCCAACTGGCCATCGGAGTTGAGAAGTGTACTGAAGAACATTTCTGTGGTTATTTTAACTACGCTTCCTTCCTCCGGATGAAGTTCGGACTTTTGAACCTCTGGTCTGCATACCATGAAATGGCGATAAGGCATGTTTGGTTCTTCAGATCCTGTAATCACGTAAATGAAAAAAAATCATGATAGACACCAATATTATGCATTCATTAGCAAACAAAATTCTGTACGCTTTAGGATAAATAAAATAACTTAATACACCCAAGATTCAATTCTGAAGCCCGTTGGGGTTTTTTTCCTCTTGATAAATGAATGGAAAGGGTTTTTCAAAATTGTTTACTTAATGTGTACTAAAATCATTTGAAAATACTATTTCCTTCAAGTTCAATGGTATACAACAAGTAGCGAAAAGACTATTAATTTTAAGTTCAATGAGCAAATTGAATTTAAAAGAAATGGTCATTTCGCTACAAGTATTCTTCGACTTACCAAAAACAGTGATCATGGACAGTGGCGGTTTTGCTTTTAATCCCCTCATTTCTCAAGATATAAAATGAAAAAAAAAAGGGCCTTATGATTTAGAAATACAAGTGTGTTAGTCTACGCACCGGGAGTCAGCCTTATGTTATGCAGTAGAGAGTGCCACTGGTGCAGTACTTGTGCCAAGCGGTCCAACCCACCGTGGTGGAAATGGAGGATCTTGTACTGGGATTCCCGAGAAGCGACAACCAGCTGACCACAGGTACAACTTTCATCGCTGAAGAATAGTCGCAGCGAGCGCATCTGACTCAAGTCCACCGAGAACCTGAAATAAAAAATATATATTTTTTTTTCAATACAGGTGAAACTGTTGCAATTATGTAAGTCTAGGTACATATTTACAAAATTCATGATCTGTCATCAGCTGGGTTAAGTGATTACTTTACACACAGTGCATACTGCCACCATTCTGCTTATAGGTAATATAATCAGCTGATTGATCGCTAGCCCAAAGCAACAGTGGGATAAATCTGAAATTTCCGATTTTGAGGTACACACGCAGATATTTTAAATGAATTAATGTTTTTAAATAATAAAATATAAACTAACCTACTGTAGCGAGCACTGAAATCTTTCCAGGTTGAAATATCTTTTTTTTTTTTTAATATTTTTTTTTTGTTGTGATTTCTTGATAGCTTTTCAGTCCAAATTATTGAGCATATATATAAAAATACACAAAAAAGTGCCTATTAAGTGACAATTTTTTTTTTTCATAATTTAATAGTTAATTTGTGGATTTTCAAATTTTTTTACACTTCACAAAAGTTAACAGATGGAAGAGTTGAGGAAATGAAGATGTTTAAACATAGGCAGAACGCTTAATGTTACACAGTTTGTGAAGTGGCCACTTCTACCAGCCAATGACAGTACATAAGCCTAGTAAATACATAGACTTCCATATGTTCTTCCCAAAATGTTTTCCCTTTGTTGCAACAAATTTTGATTTGAATATCGGATACTTTTTACCATGAGAAATCCCGCTAGTCGAAAAGCTAGTAAGTCATAAAACAGTTTTATTTATTTGTTTCAGAGTTGAGAGACAAAAGAATACACCGGACTCTGATCTCCAGTCAATTGACATGAATTATTTGTCATCACATCATCTGACATCACATCATCTGACATCACATCATCTGACTTTCTTGGCAAAAATAGCCCGTAATTTAAATTATTTATTCAAAATAAATATACTGAGTAATAATAACAAGATATTTTATTAAATATTAATATTTTTAAGAAGCTTCGTGTTTTTTGTTTTTTTTTTGTTTGTGTTTTTTTTGTTTCGTTTTTTTTTTTTTCCTTTTTTTTTTCTTTTTTCTTGTTTTTTTTTTGTTTTTTTTTCCTCTATTTTTTTTTTTTTGTATTTTTTTTTTTTTGCTAAATAAATCCAAAATTGCATGTTTGTTTTTTTTTGTAAAAAACAAACATCATGCAAGTTTGTTGGATGGTAACTAGGAAGTTTGCTTTAAACTTGCCTCAAGTTTACAGAGTTGCAATCTCTAACTTGGGTCAAGCTTGAACTTTTGATACTTCAAACTTGATACAATACAAGCTTGAGGCAAGTTTAAATTGCTATCTGGGAAATGATGGTTTTCCTAAAAAATATAAATAAATGTCTCAAATTTAAACTTACGACAGTGTACTTCTGAGGGTGCGATGTATTAAATTTGACGAACTACCCAGGGAGTAAAATCTGAAACTCTTCTACAGAGTTTTGGACGTACCTACTCAAAATATTTTTTGAATACCGCAGCACCGCCGCGCCGCGCCGTTTTATAGTTATGTTTGCGTAAAAATGCCGTCGACGCTGACGTCGCGTCGTGGCGGCTTTAAATCGAATTTTTCATTCAGAAGTTAACTTTTATTAATAATATGTAAAATAACAAAGTAATAATTATGGATTATAAATAGGAATATAAACATAAATAATTTATTCGTGTTTGCTAAATGGTCATGAGGAAGAATGACCATATCCGAAATAAGCCCTTCATATAATTTGCCAAACTCACTGTGAAAGGGGCAATGAAAGTAGTAGGTTTAAATTTAAAAAATCGCGGTTTATGACACAATATATAAGTATATGGCACGGGTTACATCAGTGAGGACACATTGTTTTTAATATTAGACAGACAATTGACATGGACAATTCATATCAACAATTTAATTAGCAAAGTGGCAACTTTATCGAGTCTATTTTTTAAAATCAAAAGCTTTTTTCCAATAAAGGAAAAAAAAATGTAATTCGCCTATGTAAAAACTAAAATATGTTATATGCAACTACTATGGAGAACAGGAAATCAAAATGACATAAACAGACTACAAAGACAGCAAAATAAAACATTAAAGTTAGTATATGACCTACCCTATCTAACAGCAACTAAAGAACTTTTTAAACAAACTAAACAATCAAATGTAACTAAACTCCTTAAACTAGAATCCTTAAAATTTATTCATAAATTAGCCACTGATGTAATTGTAGACGAAGAATTAAAACTTGAAAAATAAACTGTAGTAAACATAAACACAATACGAGAATATCAGAAAAATATCATATGCAACCTTTTTACACGAGAAAAGGACAATCGAGACTAATAAACCATGGACTGAAATTATACAATAAACTATCAGACAAAACTAAACAAAAGACTCAGACAACCTTTACAAAAGATGTTAAAAATATTATTATTAACAGTAGAATGTGCATTTTAAAAGTGAAAACATTTAGTTAAATGTATGTAACCCGTAAGGGTTTATCAATGAAATTTAAATAAAAAAAATATAAAAAATGTTTCATATTTTGTAAAAGGTAAAAATAAATACTATGCATACATTCAGTTATGCGACTTATCGGTTGTCGCGTCATCGCGATGTAGGTAGGCACCTATAATAAAGGTTATATCATTGGGTTAGGTTGGTACAGAAAAGATGGAAGGAGATAGGAATCCGAGAAAGAATTTCATGAGAATGCCGAGAATTCAACTGGAATCTTAATTAAAAGTCTGGAAGATATGCGGGGAACTATTGTGCTGATGAAATATGGAAAATATCCATGTGAAGGATGGCGATTTAATAAAGTGCTTTTCATGTTTTGGATGACAAATACAGTTTAACCCTTTTCTTGGCAATGTATCCTTGATAATAATGTAACAGTCGGAAAGGTTAATAATATTATTAACCTTTGTATATACCATACATTTTTTTCAAATAAAACAAAGTAAAACAATACCTAATTCAAATTCAAATTATGTTTAAAAAATATGAAAGAAAAAATCCCAGACCAAATATTTTGTAGTACGTACTTCATACTTCAGTACAATTTTATATTGGATAGTTAAATAAAAATATACAAAATCAACATAGAAAAGTAACTGAAGATTATTAATTTACACTAGCAGTATATACTTTTCTTAGAGAAGATCGATTTTATACGAGAGATACAGGCGGTTTTCTAATTTCTTTTATGTCTTTTCAACTATATTTATGTATATATTTTATGTATACCTACCTATATATATATTTTTTTTATATTTTTATTATAAATATATAAAAAAATAATTTACAAACAAACATAAGAGGAAAAACAGAGTATTAAAAAAAATAAAAGAAAATTACATAGCAATGAAATGAAATACATGTTAACAGTAAAAATAGTAAATAAAAAATCCCACAAAGGTATGGCCTGTTCGTGGTTTACAAGAAATGTTTATGAATTTTCGCTCCTATAATAAATACACAGTTATAATATTTTTGTGTAAAATAAGAAAGACAAAAGAAAATATTCTGTAAAAGATTGTAAGGTTTCTTTTTATGGTAATTAAATAAAAAAATATAAAAAACATCAAAATATTCCCTATTATCAAAGGGTAACAAAATATATCATAAAAAAAATTTATTAATGTCTTTAGTTTGAATCCAGGATAGTGCGTGTTTTTCAAAAGAAGGAAAAGTTTGAAAGTTTGGGATCAATAAAATATTATCAGTAAAAAATAATTAAAAGTTTTGGGCCTATTAAATATGCATGTCTCTGTGCTAGCCTCGTTTTACAATGTGGTATTTATATGTTTTACTAATATGTAAACGTGGTTTTCATTGAATTTTGGATGATTCCAAGTATTGTGAATATAATTACATAGGTATAACTTTACAATTTCTTTCACTATATATTTCGTAAAATACACTTTTAGCTGTATATTTATGAATGTAAAACATATAAAACCCCACAAAGCGTTAAAATACATAAACGAAAGATGAAAAACACATAGATTCACAAATTTTGAATGACCTGGGCCCCGATTATAATGGGAATATAATATTTATCTTCAATTTTATCTATCAAGTAAAATTAAGTTTTCTGTATAAAAAATAGAATATATTTACAATATTTTTTTCTAAACATGTTCAATTACGGGCTACCGACGAAGATATTTTGAAATTTCATACAAATATACACACTTTCGTGCATTTATGCATTTATTATTTATATCGATATTAGTTTATTCCGTCTGAGTAAATACCGATGAAGATAGTCGTTCATAATCGCGGCCCTGGGCCCGTTTTCCAATGGGACTTAAACATTTATCTTCAATTTTAGCTACAAAGTAAAATAAAATTTTCGGAATTAAAAATAAAATACGTGTACATTAAAAAAATATATGTTCAGTTACAGTTAACCAACGAAGATAACTTAAATTTTTTTACAAATATACACATTTTCGAACAGAAATGTAGATTTTACTTTATACTGTCTCGATATGTACCGATGAAGATATAGTTCATAATAGCGGCCTAGTAGTTGTTTCAAATTTGTGGATTTAAGTATCACTCGTCTTGTATTCATAATATAAAGTTAGTGATATATTAGTACTTATATTTTACGCTGTGTAGGTACCTACTTTATACAAATTCTGGGTCAAGGAACTGTGTTTATTTAGTTAAAAATGTTCCAGATAGATTAAAAACCGAGTAAAAACATTTTAATTAATCGAATTATAGTTTCTAATGGCTTAAACAATGTTATAATCATTGTTTTATACATAATTCTCAAATAAATTAAAATCGCGTTGTTTTCTCATCACAATCTTATTTGCACACGAAGTGCATAGAGCACTATATTGGAATACCAAATGCAGCGTATCTCGATATCTCTTACATGAAGGTGAGGTGATTAGTCTTACGCTTCAGGTGCCAGTCTTGTTTGAACAATATTATAAAAAAATCTTATTCTCACTTTCGAAACAAGCTCCTGACGTCACTGCGACCTATTGTGACAGGTCCCCGTGAGTCAGTTCTCGCCCCCTAAGCCCAGGTCTTTAAACAACCTGGCTATTGTGTAGAGGAGAGCAAGCAGAGTTCTCATTTTGCTAAATTTCCCCATTTATTTGTTCAAGTAATCCATATTGTTTTTCTTATTATTTTTATTTATTTCTTTATTGGTAAAAACAACAGAAAATGTTTAAACAATTCACATTATAATAAATATAAAGTATGAGATTAAAATTATGTACGAGTTTATAAAAATATTTTTTAAATATCATACGAGAGTTAAATGAAATATTTCGTTCCCAAAAAGTTAGGAGGGTTAAAAAGGACAAGAAAAAATTAGGATAAAATAGGAAAAATGAGGGATTCTCTTGAAGAAGTTACCCTTAAAATGCCAATAAGAAAAAGAGACATGTGAATAACGTGATAGTGATACATATTCAATTAAGGTAGTTCTAATATTATTATTTTTTAATGATAAAGTTTTGAATCAAATATATCAAGGGAGGAACAGTTTTTTTTATATTCTGTGCAGCTATGGAATTTTGAGGGAAGTTATTGGATGGTACAGGATTGTAAAAAAGTCGGACTTGTCTGGTAAATACAGTAGGGCAGTTAAGATTGATGTTTTCCAAGAGATAAGTACTTTAAGTTTTATTATTCAAGGTCTTGAATAAGAAGCACATGCCAGAAACAGTTCTTCGTTTGGTGAAAGAAGTCAGATTATGGAAAGAGGAAGAGTCATCATACGAATCGAAAGTTACACGTGCTTTACGGTTGAGAACTTTCAAGAACTTATTTTGGATTCGATCTAATGAGGAAGTTCAGTGTCATTTTTTAATTTGTTAAAATACTATTAAACTAAGCCAAAAAAATTTTTTTTTACTTATCATATCCGCCTCGTTGTGTTGGAGAGTCCGTCATTTTTGAAGTCCTAGGTTCGATTCCTAGCAGAGTAAACGTGAAATACTGGTATTGAGGGTGGTTCTACACTGGAATATTTAATTATTACTAAACTGACACCTGCAGCGTAAGCGTACCTTACCTCCAGTGTAGTAACAATAACCAAAAAACGTTGCAATTGGAGTGCCCTATGCACCACTAGGTGAGGATAGTGAAATGACGTTGATACTATTTTTAAATTGCCGATGTCTTTATGATGAAATCGGAATTATCTAGGAATCGATAAGCTTGGCCGAGTGAGCTTCGTGATCAAAGAGGAATACCTGTGTACTTACACCCAAGTATTTTCGGGTAACCTTTAACCTATCTCATAGATCACAGTTCTATTTTCTACCCGTGCGCAAAAAATGTGGATTTACTGCCATTTTTAAGTCCGTTAAAAATCTCGACTTTGAATCAAATAGTTTCGTAACAATGAACAAAATGAGATTGTTTTTTTTAATGTTATCGCTAAAAAACCATTTTAACTTTAACTTCAAACTTAGTAAACAATTTTATTTATTTATTTATGATTTTGTATTGCAAGTGAATTATTATGTAGGTACTATTTGTTGCCAATAAACGCGATATTTCAGCAATGAAACAGAAAGGAAAACTGTAATTGTGACTGTAGCACAGCATACAATCCACATGATCTTAACTCAACACAAGGCTTTTAGTCTCGTGGAGTTCGGAAAACGTTACCTACTGTTTTATGTAATATATCGCATAGATAATAGCCAATAGTCATCACTAAAAAAACAGAATGTCCAGGAGAGCCTAAAAACTAAATAAACACGTTGTCTTCAAATCACGTATTTTTCGTTGTTTATATTTATTATCTTTTCATTAAAGCAATGTCGATGCGTTAATTAGGAATATTATATTTAGATTTGCATTAAAAAATGCTCTTAATATTTTTTAAAGAAAATCTTGATTGCCGTAAAAAAGTTTTTAACATATGACACTGTTTGAGAACGGCGGCGCTCAAATACGTCATACTGGGGCCTTATGCTGGAAAGATGTGACATTTTGTCACCCACTCGACAGTAGTCGAATGGTCGTATCGATCGTTTTGTCATTATGCTATTCTTGAAAACCCTTCGACAATTTAATTACAACGACGGATGACTTCTGCGTTGCCAACTCTAGCGATTTTGAGAACAATCTACTGAATTAGTAATTCTACGTACGATGTTAATTCTACCGATTACTAAATATCTTGAACAATAGGGTATTTTCACGTTTTTTTTTTATTTTGCAAAAAAATAGAAAAAAAAATTACGATGGTAACAGTACAGTTTTTATTTTTTTATGTCCACGCGTTAATTTTTCAGAGCGGTTTAAAAACGTATACTTTGAATTGGCGCCAAAACGAACATTCGGATGCCGTATGGGCTTGTGACGTCACGCGTTACGAATTTGACTGACCGTCCAAACAAATTCATACGAATTTGTATAGCCTACGTGTTGTTTTTGTTGTAATTGGTTGTTTTAACTAATTAACGCGCATAAAATGTCTTTAGTTATAAGATACAAGTACTGTTTAATTCCGATGTGCACAAACACTACGGTGAAGACGCAAAATAAAGCTTTTTTCGCCATTCCTAGTGCCTAATGAAAAAATGCAGAAAAAATGGTTTAACGCATTTGAACGTTATGAAACGAGATGTTAAAAAAAACAAACCACTATTCTTTTTTTCGTAGGTCTTGTTCAGTACAAAATACTATATTTTATGGTGTAGACTGTAGACTATAAACATTTACTAACAGTAGGTACTGAAATTAGCACTTATAAAGCTTGACAGGTACTACAATACTAAAATAGTTTATTCTTTGAACGTTATTGTTTATATTTGTATTATATTTCTGTACTTATGTTACTTAGTTTAATTTGTGGAACTGTTAGTTTTCTATATGAATAAAAAATAAAATTACGAAAAAATTCCTGTATGAAAACCTACCTTATTTATCTGTGAAATTTATTGCATTTACAAAATGGCAACTGACCTTGAGATGCTGGACAGTCTTCACACTTGCAGGAATCTATTATTTCCTAGACTTCATCGCAAATCAACGTCACCGAGTACGATTTGGTTCTAACTTTAAGTTCTGCTGGGGTGACTCGACCTTTTACCATTCAAATATCACCCGTCCGTTTTACTTGAATGTAATCTACACTGTCACTGTCTCCGTAATTTACCCTAGCTGATATATTAATAAGTAAATCACGTTTAATAAAAAAAGGCATTAACACGCACTCGAGCAACAGAGATGTTTACAAGCAATGGTATTTTATGGATTATGTTGTGTCAAAGGATTATGTTGCATTAAATGTACGCTAAACAATATATTTATAGTACATGCAAATAATACAACTATTTGAATGAATACATTCTGGAAGCAAACATTATATATTTGCTTACCTTACGGCCTTTACATTTCTATACTCGAACTTAAAAAGTTTGTATTGGATGAGAAAAAAATACCCATCATGATTATATCTATTTTGGGCAAGTTATCGGGCTTTCCTTGTAAAAAAACAATTTTAGTCATAATGCTATGGATGTTTATAAATGAAAACAAAAAAAAAAACAAAGGAAAAGACGAAATTTAACTAGAAAAAACAAATAAAAAGCCACAAGCCGCCCGCGTCAAAGTATCTCAGTATAGGATTTGAGTGAACGTAGGATATATAAGTCACGCGTGACGTCATCAACCCTTTTGGCCAGTTACGGGCCGTTTTATTTCTATCAAACTTTAAATAGGAAATTATAAATGAAAACATTCGTTTCAGATTTTGATAGTAATATGGTTCGAATCGTAAAAATATTCTTTAAATACTGAATACATTAAAAATCATATCCCCAGTTTATGAAAATACCCTATTGGCTATTTTGTGTAACAAAACAGCAGCCACCCCTTCCCCCCGCCGCTCACTACGGTTTTTTTGAACGGCTTGTAAAATACGACAGAGTAGCGTGATAACCTTACCAATATTTATTTATACAGCATGTATAAATCTGCAAAAAAATAATATGTTTTTTAATAAATATTGGGTGAATGGGCATACCCACAGCTTTTCAATCAATTTGATAAAGGCTTAACAAAACAAACGTAATACGAGTAGGTACCTACAATATTACACATTTTAGTAGGTATCAATAAAATATCGATACCCACATTTCTCTAGGTACATTATACTTATCCATCTATACTAATACTAATATTGTAAATGCAAAAATGTGTTTGTTTGTGTTTCCTTCACGTTTCAACGGAGCGACCGATTGGCATACTTTTTTGCATGCCGGAGAGGTGAGAAATAAAATATAATACTTATTTTTCAACCCTAAGAAAAAAAAGGACAATGAAAACAATATGTAATAATTCAACAATGGGCATCATTATTTGAAAATGAGCAGGCGGTAAAGCTAGGGTTTCCTAGGACAGCGGTGCCCGTATTTTAACGGCCGTAGTGAACGGTGATGCGGTGGATAACCGTCGTAACGGTGACTAGAGTGTGGTTTCCTAGGAAAACGGTGTTATCAACACCATTTAACACCGTTTCCCTAGGAAACCACTCTCTAGTCGACGTTACGACGGCTGTCTACCGCATCACCGTTCACTATGGCCGTTAAAATACGGGCACCACTGTCCTAGGAAACCCTAGCTTAAGGCGGGATGTCAAAAAGAATAAATTTGAAATGATTTTTTATAATTTCTATAATGGACTTGCTTTATTTATGGTTAGTATGGTTTGCTTTTCGTTTTGGTTTTGTAGTAGGATTTTGGATTTCTAAAAAATATAAGATAATAGTGATTACATCTCTAACTTATGCACGGCACCTACTTTTATGATTGAAATTGACGGTCCCTTATACTATCGAAACTGCATTTTTCGATGTTGAGAGACGGGAGGGAAAAAAAGCTTGATAATTTATTGATGTAATATCCTCAGAGTAATAATGCGTGAACCTATAGAGAAGCCCTATCACTATGTTTCATAGAACGCAAGCGATGACGGCTTGTTGGTTAGCAACCAATTGGTGGCCATTTTGTTTTGTTTGACAACATAAACATAATGCTTCGATCGGATGCTTTTGTAACTGTGCTTGGCTTTGTTTGTAAATAACTTGGATATTTACGTTATAATAAATAAAAATTGACTATGGTGAATTGCAGTATATTTGGTTGCAGCAGTAGGAGCGTCAAATGTGTTAAAGGAGTCAGTTTTCACAGGTAATTGATTTCTAATATTTTCCCATGATTAACATTGATTTTTGGCATTTATTGTCCCGACACGTGTATTATGTTGCTTAAAAACTTTCTTTATATCAACATATTTACTTCAGCTACAATTTTTTCTCAATTTTGGAGATAAATTTGTATGTTTACTGTTGATAATGACAGTTGATTACGGGCAATATGTCGGGGCTGCACTATATAAAGTTTGAGTTTTTATCGAGTAGAGGTCGATTCAAATTTTACTCGAAAAAGTAATGTTAACCTTGAAATCGCATCTAAAATGACGTGTCCAAATTTCAGGCCGCTACGACTCGCCATTTCGGAGATGTAAACCCAACACAGGACTTTGGTTCCATGGAGTAGGGATTTATGTCTCAATAAATGTAACATAAGTATATTGTGAATAAAATGAATAAATAAATAAAAAAATAAACACACACATGTATTTTCAGTTTTAAAATAAATATAGACGAATTAAAGAAAAATAAATTGGAATAACCCTGCAATAATAAATACACAGGTACATATTTAAAAATATTTACAATGCAAATGAATATCCATATACCAATTCTCGACCAGAGTATGGCCCATTGTTTTGCTGCGAACTGTAGCTAACTTAATACTCAATAGTCATAGAATGGTTTGCCTACGTTTGGGCTCCTCTATAGCTTGGCGCATTAGTACTCTGAGATAATATCAGATACTGTAGAATTGCGTGAAAAACGTGTCTATTCGTAGGGACCGTCGAATTATTTAGTACTTTTTCATTTAAAAGTAGATACTAGTAAAAGTTAACCCATTTGAATTGTAGACGAGTTTGTTTACTGACATTTTCTTGGTGGAACTGCATTTTAATAATAATAAATAAAATAAGTCTTTTTAGTTTTCGATCACTTTGAATAAAAAAAATAAAAAAATAGTGACCGGGTTTCGTCGTGACTTTAATCGCAAGACTGGTGGGAAACTAACCGAAAGGAGGAGCTCCTGTTATAGAGTTAAGAATAGTCCAGAAGGAGCGTAGAATCATATTTGAATACATCAGACTGTGTCCAAAAATCCCCCCACAATGCCCTGCTTTCGCCGAGCGCATTCGTGATGTCGCCGCGTAATATTGCACGATGCGAAAAAAATAATCATACAACAAATGTAAGGTAAAAACAGGCAATCTGTTAATTTCTCTAAACTTGTATTGTGCACGCGGAAATGTTTATTGACACAACAGAGTAAGTAGATAAGTAAAGGGTCATTTAACAAGAGTAATTGAATTAATGAACTTTACACTTAAAATATAAAACAAATTTTATTTGACATAAAAATGATATTTTTATATCATGTTAAATTATATTTGATGTTTTGAAGATAATGTCGTTCAAATGTCAACCACAGAGTTGTTTAATCCGAGGTCCAATTTTCATTATTTCTCTTATTAGATGAGAAAACTACTTACCCTACGGTAAAAAAAATTACTACCCATTACTACGAAATTTCCATTTTGTTTCTTCGACAATCTGACAGATGGAAGAATAATTCAATTTTAAAGTAATGCATTTGCTACTTAAACATTCGTTTGCTAATTACAAATGAAATGTGATCCTATCCCGTTTCTTTAAGATCCCAGCAGTATTTTTACACTTCAAAACGACACAACACGGCATAGTTGAGTTAAAATCGGGAGTTGCGTACTGAGCGACGTCTACAAAGAAACTAACGGGTCGAAACGTAGACCTACTCATTTATGAGTAGTTTAGTCGCCTTCTGTTTGATGTGCGTATGCGGTTTCTGGACTATTCTTAATTCTATACCTCCATACTTAGGTAGGTAATACACTTTTTGTTATAAAACTCCATAAAATATACGTAGGTATATTTAAAAAATTATTGTTCTTTTGTATTATTTTCTATGATGAGGCCGACACGCGAATAAATGAAATAATAAAAGTATAATGAATGTCGGCCTCGTGGTGTAGCGGTCAGCGCGTTTACCTACCACGCAAGAGGTCTCGGTTTGATTATCGACATGGTTGACATGAAATATTTATGAAAAAGGTGTTTTTACACTAAAATATTTTATTATCCCCTGGGCTGGCACCTGAGGCGTAAGACTGATCATATTAAGTTCAATGATCAAGATACGCTGTGATTGGTTTACCAATGTAGTGCCCTATGCGCCGTTCGGTGCGGAAAGGGAATGATGATGATGATATTAAAATTTTTGTGTTTTTTATTTGATGAATTACGCAAAGTTTTACAACTTTACCACCCATGCAATAAATAGAAAATATTAAACCATAAGAACGCATGATTTTCTATTTTTAAAAATCGCACCCTGTAAATTGAATCAAAATTTATACAAACACAAAATAAAACCTGGATGTAATTAATTAAAATGTGCAAACTAAGTCTTTTGTCTCTCCCACATTTTTTTTGCTGTATAGGAAGTTGAATATTTTTTGCACAATATATTTAAGGAAGTTCAGTGTTTTTTTTATTTTAGTATTTGTTAATAGACCGAGACAAATATTTTATTATTTTTTTGTATCGTATTATCATTGCTACGATTTTGAAGTTTTGTATTATTTTTATTACTCATCGCGTGACGTCATTAGGTCTCTTCTTTTGAATCAAAACAAAACTCACCAGTTGTTCTGATTGGTGGGTTGGCTTCCCGGAAACCGGAAATCTGTCACAACACTCTATCATTGGTTGACTAAGAAGAACTTGTGACGCCATTTAAAGTAGTTCGTTTTTATGAAAATCATTATTATTATTTTATTCGTACATTTTAGAGAAACATTTGCCGTACAATTAAATGCTCTAATTTTTACCGTGTGTAAGAAAACATTATTATATCCAGTTTCCCGTAGCACTGAACCCTGTATCGATGACGATTTTTTTCAGTCGAGTCAGTGAGTAAAAGAAAACTTCCATCTTTTTATTTATTATTAATACCTACAGTAATATTGAACGCGTTATATTTACCTCCTGCATTTTGGCGGCGATTTTCTGTGAACAACTGGAGAGGCTGTGACACTCTCGGGGAAGGTCAGGTTGTGCTTCAAGGCCAAGAACTCGGGAGTGGACATCCAGTTGGGATTGTTCTCGTCACAGGAACTGAGAGACAGGGATCTGCAAAACCTGTCCGACATCTGCCCTTCCGGAGTTAACTCCATGTTCTCAATTGTAGGATTAGCGATGGTTATGTTCACCGACGTCATCGACTGCGATCTAATAAACTTGTCAATAGTGTTGGAGTTTATTTTATTTTCCTCGGGAATCAGCGGCCTTATCTCAGAGTCCAAGTCGCTTTTTTCTTTTACTTCCTGCTGGGTTACGTCATTACAGCGCCGATTAGAATCCAAACAGTAATCGTCTTCACCATTTGTATTCAAAATGTTACTGTTTGATTTTAGCTCAGCGGAATTAACGCTGAATTTGTCAGAATTAGAGCTCAGACTGACAGATTCAGAGGTGTCAGAAAAAGCGTTCAAATTTCCTTCATTTATAATATTTTTCTTACTTACATTATTGTGCTCTCTGTGAGTTGGATTTTTGAGGCTTTCAGAATATGAAAATTTATTATCCGTATATTTTTCATCTATATTTATAACATGCCCGTTTGAGTAATCGAGATCTTCTGGGTAACATTTTTCAACTGTCGATGGACATCTTCTGAGGGTGCAATTCGGTATCCAATTCAAAAACAACGTCGGTCGCCTGACATTGTTGTGCTGATCGGTAAATATTTTAGTATTTATTGTTAGATAGCCCGGATAGTGAATGATGTCAAATTCTTGACGCACGAATGTCGGTGGGTGAACACACACATTGTTTTTACAAAACAATATTTCGTTGTCAGCATAGTCGTCGAAATGTTTACCTTCTGCTTCAGCTCCGAGGATATAGTGCGAAGCGCGGCGAAATATATTGCTGATCGGCATTTTTATTTATTGATTATGTACTATTTTATTGGTTACACTCAGTCTAAAAATCTATAATACATCCAACAATAGCTCACATCGCATATTTAATTCGAGCACTAGGTTAAAATATATTCGCGTAATCGTACCGCAGGACTTTTTCTTTCTGATAAGAAATATTGATTGCATTTACCTAAACATATTCCGTCCTTTTTCCTCGTAAGTATGGGTACGCATGCGTACGAACTAAATACGATCTAATTCGAGTAACGTCGGTTTTTCTCGTGAATGGAATTTAAATCAGAAGTCAAAGCAAAACCAATAAATCTCTTTTGAAAAATGCAATTCAAATAGTAGATGCTGTACATTCCACAAATGCTGTTTCAAATAATGAATAGGATACAAAAATCGTTATGGATTAATGAATAATCTTCGGGAAAACAAGAGAGTTAGATATTTTTTTGCATTCGTTTTTCCTGGTTTCCTAATCTATATATAGATGTCTCTGTAGTTGTAGTCGACGCATGCGCCGCTGTGTCAGTCAGCTGTCACACCGAAGGGGCACGCAAAAAACAAGTGAATTTATTTTAATAATTCCCGTCAACATGGCGGGTCAAAATCCCGGTTCGACGACAGAATTCCAATATTTTTACGAAGATGAAGTGTTCAAAATTAATAAAGGGGGTCAAGTTGTATTCGGCCTTGTTATGGAAAATTTCGAAGCGAATTCCAGCGAAGAAGAAACCGAGGACGAATCTCCGGTAAAAAAGGGCGAAATTCGCGTAGTTTGGCACCCTTCAGGAATAGAAAGAGTGATTTCTCCTGCTGTAAGTATCAAGCATCATATTCAATTATAATACATATTGTTAGCAATTTTTTTGTGTGATTGCGATACTTTGTAATAAATTGACACATAGAATAAACTCGTCTGGGGTAGGTTTTTTTTGGTATGTTTTTCTTTTGATAAGTTTCTTTTTTTTTTAAGGTCGGCTTGGCGGATAGATCTTTAATGCCAGGGGATGTGGTGCGGAGAATGATCAGAGGAAAAGATACTCAAAGAGGTTACTGCAGGGACATCATAGTTTCAGCCGCAGTGCAAATTGTCGGGACTAATCTGGTTCTACCGGCCGTGTCCAGCGAAAGGTTACAGCCCCTAGAAGAATTTACAACAGACCTTGCAGTCTGCCTGGACTCCTGGGTCGGAACATCAAAAGTAAGTGCTTCTACAAATTATTATTACAGCTTAAACTTAAATTTAAATAGCCACTTAAACATATTCACAATATCTAGCTATTAACATTAATTACTTGCGCAATGTTAACTGATATGAAATTATATTATTTGTTGTAAAATACCAACCATTACTGTCAATGTCTTTATTTTATGCAGTATTTGTATGTTATTATTGTTACATTATCTTTGTTTACATTTCACTGTAGCATGTTTTAAAAATTCCCAGGTTATCTTCTGATAAGTAAATAAATATAACTCGCCTAAATCATTTGCGTATAGGCATATTTTTTAAGCATTTTACAATTTGTTTGTCACTTCTTGTATTAATGTAGTATGTTGTAATTCTCCAAGTGTACATTTTGGTGCAAAAACTGCATTCATGTGCTAAAAGTATCAATTCGCCTGACTGCAATTTTTCTACTTTTGGTCAGAATATGTTTTTAACAATTTACGGAATTGTGTAAAATATCTATATCTACTATACATTTTATAAAATCAAAATATCTATATCTACAACAACTTTTCAGGAGAGCTGATTAAAGACTCACAAATTAACTTTTACTATGATTTAAAAATACCTTATTTGAATTCAGGATTATACTTCGATTTCATGTGAATCATATGATTTAAAAATGTTGTGTCTATAATAAGCTCTTTTAAATATCTTTAATCGGCTTTTCTGAAAAACTTATGTTTGCTTCCATTGATATGTGTTAAACAATAATTAGAAAAATTTAATTTCTCTCGTCCAGTTCGTTAGTAAAACTTCTCCAAATAACAAGTTCAGAGATAATGAGAAAGAAACTATTTAATGATCACCTTTAAATATTTTTTTCACTGATGTTGAGTAATTGTATTGGAAATATGTCAGCTTGATTAGTACAACATTTGGAATGTTCTTGAAATTAACTGAGAAACATTACCATCTAAATACCAAGATTTAACACTAAACATTTTAAAAACAGTTTTAAATATAAAGGAATGAACTTTTTTTAATAGCTTGCCAATAAACTTAAACTTTTTAAGGTGTTTACTAAATTTAATCTAAAATGAAACATATTTTATAAACCAACTTAATCAATTGTTTCTTTTTAGCTTTTAAAAAAAAAAAAATATATATTGCAATATGATTTCTTCATGTTCAAAAGACTATGGTTAGCAATTCCTAACAAAATAAAAACATCTTTCTTTTAACATTCGATTGTAATTTAGTATATTTTTATCTGGATTTTTTCGGTATAAGTCTTTCTAGATTAAAACAATCACTAAGATAGACCAGATCCTGTCTTGAGGTAGTAATTATTATTTAATTTTTGTCCTAGCTTTAATTTTCTTCAGTTGTATTTTATTCCAATTGTACCTGTAAGTATATATTACAAAGAAATGTATTAACCATTGTTAAATGTAAATAAACAAATGTATATAATTCCCCCCAGAGCAGAAGAGCTTGCCTCCTTTTTATGTGGTATTTCATTTTCAATTTTGGGGGCTATTTTCAACGAATTGTACATAACTCACATTTAGAAAATGGGAATCAAGTTGTGGTAAAGTGGGGTTCGAACCTCAGAGTTTTTTTTATTTAATGATACTTTTTGCTTAAGTATGCGCCATTTATGTAAAAATTGTACTTCCCTGGACTGGCACCTGGAGCGTTAGATTGCCTTCATGCAACAAATAATATACATTTACTGATTCCTTTGTTTTTCAGATTGTAAACAGCAAGATGCGCCTGGTCTCCAGCGACGGCTCCCGCATAGAGTTCCCCGATGTAAACAACTGCCTATTGGAAGACTACGTGCAGCGGAGGCGGAGAGGGGGGCGTAGCTCGGGAGGGGGCAGCTACCTGAATACGCCTGACTTTTATCCCGGTCAGGTGGTAACAGGTCCGCTGGGTATGCTGGACGAGGCCACTTGGCTGCACACCACCAAGGAGATGAAGTCTGCCAGGAAGCACAAAATGAGGGAGCAGAAGGTATTCATCTTTTTCCTTTGCACAACGGCCAAAGGTTATATAGATAGACCAAGCAATGGTTAACAGTCTAATAGTAAGTACATCAGAACCTCTTTTTACACGGGGAATACGTTCCACGTAGTACCGCGTAAAAAAAGTAAACTAAAAAAGAACAATGCTGGATAGATTTCCTTATATAAAAATCATTTTGGGATTAAAAAAAAAACAAAATTGTTTTTTTTTTTTTATTGGTTAAGGCAACCATCCTAATATGGTTAATTTGTGCCATACAGTGTGCTTTAAACATTTTGGAGTTAATTTTTTTTAAATGCACAAATATTTCAGTAAACAGTAAATTTGGACAAGTGCAAAACTGCCTCTGGGGATAAGACTAACAAGACATGGGATGAATTTTGTTTTCTGTTTATTGTAACTTAATTTTATTTAAATTTCACATTTCAACAAGCATGTTTTATGCAAAATTATCTGTTTCGAAAGAGAGTGACAGATATACCCTTTTGCCATCACACTACAGAGTTCTGTGCGTGAAATAGAACCAGAACCCCGGAAGAGTGTTTTTGATTAGATAGCTACTCTCTGGTAAAAATCCTGAAAAAAGTAATCGAGTGGATATAAGTCTGTCTCTTAGTGAAGTGGTTGGCATGTTCACCTACCATGCTTGAGGTCTTGGGTTTGATTCCCAGGAGGGTTGACTGATACGTGAACACAATCTGATTTTCTTCATCGCCGATGTTGTGTTCAGTTCACAGTTGAGAGTGTGGAGACTGAGAGCGTAGGGGTGCAGTGGCAGTGCCGGGCCCTCGGGTGCGGGCCCCCTCAGCAGCCACGCTTCCTAGTGGAGGGAGATGAGCTGTCCCGCCTGAAGCTGCTCAACCTGTTTGAGCCGTGCACGCTGCAACTTGGCGCCAGGAACTTCCTCACTGTTTCCAGCACCGACCTATTCAGTACCAAGGGACACTGGAAAAAAGCGCAAAGTAACTATCTATTTATTCCTATAAACCTGACTCCTGTTATACACAGATTTTTTAACACGCTTTAAAAATATACGGAACCTCTTTAAACGTTTTTTAACCTCTGAGTAATAATGCTCTACTGCTGTAGAGATGTCAATTTGCTCTATTACATAGAACAAAAGCGTGGCATGTTTGGTTTAACTCTCCCGACCCAAGAAATTTTTCAATGTTAGTTTAGTCTGATATATTTTTCATACAATGAATAGTTTTAGAACAGACTTTTTAGATATACAATAAATAATTTATTTGAATGTGATTTGATGATAATGTGTGACAGTAGTACTATTCTTAAATATAAAAATAATAATAAATAATATTGTTAAAGTAATTGACTTTAAAGATAATATGGTTAATGGAAGTATGATAATTATAATGATTGTTTTAAAATTTGATGGTATAGTTTTTGATCTTTTTATTTTAGGTAAACTCTACAGAGCTCTACGTCGCCAAACTAGACCAGCAAGATCTAGAGATACCAAAGATACTAAAGATATTAAAGATGCTGCTGCCAATAACCAAACACAAGACACCAACTCCACAAACAAACTTACTTTCCGAATTTCGTGTAAATACAAAAAGAGGCTTTCCATACACAACAGAGACGCTAAAACCGTCTTTGTACACAACGCTCCACCGCATACCGTACAAGACAAAACCCACAATAGTACCAGTAAGGATTTAACCGATTGCACCAAAAAAGATGAGACGAATAGTCAGTCAAAGATGGAAGTCGATATTGTTATAGTGGATGGTGAATCAGCAACGACAAATATCTGCGAAGACCACTGCAATATAGAGAAACTAGGTACCAAATCAACGGAAGATGTGGATGCTGATTGTAAACCTTCCATATCTCCGCTGCTCTGCGACGTCAGTTCCAGGTTAGATATTCCAGACTTCACTGTTAACGGCAGGAAGAGTAGCAGTCTGGACCGATCTTCTACACCGGAAATTTCTGGAACTCCCGAGAAACACAAGAAACTTAGGAAGTCAAAACTGTAAGTAAATTACATTGAATTATTTATTTGTATTTTTTTTAAAGTTTGGTTCGACCTAGTTCCACTTAAGTATGTAATTAAATCCACTTATCTGTCTAAATTGAAACAAAATATATTTGCAACCTGTTTTGTTCCACATGAAAATGGATTTTATAATTGAGTGCTTTACTATACTTGTTCATTTGCATTTCTAATAAAGTTAAAATAAAATTGAGTGTATGATACTGCTGTGTAAATTACTTATCCCGATTTATACTCCACTGTCTAATTTGGTTTTCCCTTTGAAGTCACATGGAACTTAGTATTTCCAAAGTGTTTTTATTTCCTCTCCTGACTTGCTTTTGTGTGGTGTGTGTAGATCCCTGTCCAATAACAGTTCCAACGACAAACTGAATGTGGTCAACGGTGACCACAAGATGTCCTCACCCCGAACAGACTTGGATGACTCCGACAATTGGGACAACACCAGCTCTGATGAAGAAACTAACTCAGACAGGTTATTCTACATTTTTCTCTAAATTCTAGAATAATGAAATGTAATGAAAATGGCGTGATGTTAGTAGTTCATGAAAATGGGTTTATTTTCATTTTACTAATGACAGCATACAGAGTGTCTGTATTCCAAGAATCAGAATAGTGAACAGAATTTTGCAAACTTTAACTTTACGTATTCCTTTATTTTCGGACTCAATACACATTTGTGTATATGCGAAATAAGGAATAAATATGCATTTTCCACACAAATCTGAATGTACGCGCTCGCAGCTTCTGAATTGAAAAATGAATAATATATCGAATCAGAAAATAATTAGATTCTTTCTACTAGATAACATGGTATTAAAAATGTAATGGTGGCGATTTTTTCGTAGAATTTGTATGCATGCACAGAATCTGTATAAAAATTATAATGTGTTCTAAAATTTTGCATTTACATACAAGATTTCAACCAATTTGTGTATTACAAAAAACAATGTGTTTTGAGTTGAAATAAACAACATAAACGGCAAATCTTCCTTTCACAAACATTTATAATACTAACATATTGGGCTTAATATATATATTTTTTTAAAAAAACATAAATTTCCTTATACCCAAGATTTAAATTTAAAAAAAAATTAAACCTAAAAATTATACACGATTTAAATTTAAAAAATTATACAGCATATTCAGTAGAAAGTTTAAATAATAAAACATTCTACAGTAATACAACAAGAAAATCATAAGTGCTGTTTCATACAGCTGGGCAAAGTGAACAAAAAACTGTATGTATTATGAAATGCATGAATAAATAAATATAATTACTATTCACCATCTTTGAAAAAGTTCAAAAGGTTTGTTCTATAGGAACAATACCCTACACTAAATATATCAGATACGTGGGAATAACTATTGCTGAGTTCATGAAGTCTATTTAATACGGCATTACAAGTATACACTGTCTGTGAATTGTTGCTACAAAACGGTGGCACCTGTCTAGTCATTCTTCTAGGCACCCTGAAGTTGATGAGAGATAATAGTTCAGGGCAATCCCATATTGAATTTACAATTTTGAATAAATTTAAAAGCTCTATAATTTTTCTTCTATCGTTAAGTTTTAACAAATTTAAATGTTTTTAGTAAAAAAATCGTAATTTAAAAATTCATGACTGATTCTATGTAATACATCTTTAACTCTTAAAAGACTTTGCTATATACATAATATACTGTTTAATTATCTATTCTCCAAAATTAATAAAAATAATCATAATCATATAAATTAGGCCTGTTATAGCAAATTACGAAATCATTATTTAAAAAAAAAATAAGAGTGACGTAGATGTGACGTCACAAGAATTAATAATAAAATAAAAATTAACACATTCAAAATCTACGATGACAAATACATTTTGTATTTTGAATATAAGTTTGTGAGATTTAGTTATTGTTATTGCACATCAATTTCAAATGTTTAAATAATAAATTAATCATGCCTGAACATTGTAAAACTATGACCCGGATTCAATTGAATAAATTTGCAGAAAAATGTTTGTTAGGTTGGGGAAGAGAATTGTCAGAAAAATTGCTGAAATACATTCATAAATAAATAAAAAAGATTATTAAAGGTAGTTATGTTTTGTTATTTATGATCTACACATAAAAATGTCTGCATTAAAACAGGTTGTACCTAGTTAGGCAGACTACATATAATCCAGAGAAATCCAGAGTATTATTAATGATAATATTTGATTTCCCAGTTGCGGCACTTGGTCCTCGCACTGCTCATCCAGCCCCAACAACTCGTGGCGCGGGCGCCGCCTGCCGCAGCTGGTCACCAAGTTCCTGAAGGGCAAGCGCCTCAAACGGAGTGCCCAACGCGAGCCCAGCCACCCCAAACCCAAGCCCGGGGACCGCTTGGTGGTGGAGACCCTCGCCACCACTAGCAAAGCCAACGTTGTCTGGCAGGTAATGCGATTTGTCCAAGTCTAGGCATTTACTGTCATCGGGTGGGTTAAGCGATCGCTTTATTCTAGGTACTGATTTTTTTTCAATTCTCGCGGCGCAGGTCCATTCATCAGGTAATGCAATACCCAACCAGCCATATAACCAGTAGGTATACACTATACATAAGATATAAACAAGAATAATAAATCAAATAAATTAAAACGCAAAATAAAACCTCATTTAAAGATAGTAATATTTTTGTAAGTAATTTAAAATAATATTAATTAAGACATTATACATTAGTGTCCTGCTCCAATGGCTGCCACATACTCAATCCCCGGCAGCTTTCCACCAGTTAATTATAGCATCTACGTTTTTTTCCAGTCTTTCTCTGAGGGCTGCTATACAGTTTAGTAGCAGTACGTTCTACAGAGAGACACATGTTGCTATACTCAGACAAGGTTAATTTGCATTTTTACATTTATTATTGTAGGATGGTACGATAGAGCTTGGGATTCCGTCCATAGAGCTGTACCCCATCCACCACCTGGACGGGCAGGAGTGCTTCCCGGGCGACTTTGTGGTCAGCGGTAGTGGCTCCCCTTCCCTGCGGGACTACGGAGTGGTACAGAAAGTGGATCACCACGGACGCACGGCTGTGGTCAAGTGGTTTAGGACCTACACCAGCTGCCAGGAGCCAGTGTAAGTAATCTCTTACTGTAGCGGTCACAAAAATTGCATCACCAAATATTTTCAGGTTTGTTAGAAATTACAATTAGTGTAAATTTTACTATCCTTACTACAAAGAATGTGTTTAAACAAACTAATCATTCCGCCGTTTCCCTGTAAGGGTAAGCAGAGAGGATGGAACGCCATATCACTCTATCTTTGCATACAGACCTCGCTTCCTTTATATTCATACATCTTCCCCTGCACGCAGACCGATTATTCCGTCTTTTGACAAGTCCATATTTAAGTATTTGTTGGATCCAAATCCAATCCAATCTCAACCAATTGAGCCATGCCTTTCTCAGTCTTCCTCGATTTCTACATCTATTAACATTCGCATCATAAATCTTTTTAGCCGTTCTGTCCATTCGATCTACATGTTCAACCAAGGATTTAACCATGCTTCCTTCTTTTCTCGCACTAGTTTTTTAAATATATCATCCCACTATGCATCATCTTTCTTTCTTCCTTGTTTTAATATACCTCATACTTCCATTGCTGATTCCCGCATACCGGTTTTCAAACATTCCTACATATCATCAATACTCTTTCCACACATTCATCTATCAGTCTGCGATTTACAGCCCTTTCAAAATTATCTTTTATGCAATCATTTTGGAGGTTTTTAACTTTGACTCTATAAGGCGCCTGTACTTTACGGGCTTTGAACCGCCATCCTTGAAACGCGATGACTCTTGATACTACCAAGAAGTGGTTGGTTTCCATTTTGGCTCCTCTGTACACAGCGTATCAATTGTTGCATGGTTCAATCTGGAGTCAATGACTACATAGTCAATATTAGATCTTTCATCATTTCTCTCCCACATGTACTGGTAGATTTTCTTATGATCAATGAATGTATTTGACACAAAAAGGTTCCATTCCAGATATAGCTCTAGCAATGTTCTTCCATTATCATTCTGCCTTTCATCCCCAAATATACCTAGGACGACTCCATCCTGTCTCTTGGAGTTCCCACTCATTCATTACACTAGTCCTAAACTTATACTTCTCTAATTCGTTGAAATTCTCAAATAAGTTTAAACTTGCCGCATATGCCGATTAGCTTCAAGTTCAAATCACAAAACATGTTTTTATAAAACCCTTTGAATTTCTGTTCTCGTGTTGTTTCTATCAGTTCCACTTGTAGGACTTTGTCAGTTGATATTACCCATTTTTTCCAGAAATCATCTTCAAATTCAAAGGTACCGTGATAAATTCTCAATAAAATATTTAATTAAAGTATTTCTTATATTTCTATTAATTTTTTTAACATATTGCGATCCCCATGGCTTCGGACTCTAAGTTTGAGAAATTATTCCCTAGGGATTCAAATCTAGTAGTTATCTACAAAGATTAGCACAAACTCTAAAAATGAGGTTTATTTTTTTACAGCCCACAGCTGATATCAGAAAGTGAAGTGAGTGTATACGATCTGAAGGACCATCCAGACTTCCAATACCGACCAGGAACGGTGGTCATCCGTGTGGCTAACTTCTCTGGAGCTGAGGCTGCTTGTACTGCCGGACAGGTCAGACCATGACATAATATGAGGGGGCTAAAAGCGAAAATGCCCCTGTTCTTGATCACTGTTTTTGAGAAGAACAACAAAACCAGTAGCGAAAATACTATTTCTTGCATGTTCAATGTGCACATTGAACTTAAAATGAAGTCTTTTCACTACTTGTTTTACCACGCACAAGTTGCAATAATTTATTTTATTGTATGTAACTTTACAGGTCATTGACAACTTTCCTTCAGGCCGTGTGAATGTATGGTGGGTCGATGGCCACACTAGTATGTGCTGGCCACAAGATCTATACAAGGTAATCATCATTACAATTTTACTCGTTAATTTAAGCCACTCCAAAACCTCATTTTTAAAATTATTTGTTTTAATTAGTTCTATGTTTAAAGTTAGATTATTACACATTCACAACTATTAATCTGATGGGTGTACATCTAATGCACTGTGTTTTAAATATGTAAATGAAATACTTTATGAATTCATGTGTTCGTGCAGGCGGTTTTTAGGCGGAACTTATTCAAGTCCCTGTTAATATGCATATTATGTATGTATATGGAGACTTTTTGTTTATTGCTATTTTAGGTTGGGGAATACGACTCTGATGAGGGGGACCTTTGGGCCGAAGATGGCACTGGATCCGAAGACTCCTGGGAGACGCAGTACTCCGGGGGGTCTACAGGGGACAGGGGTGGTAGGGAAAGGGACCAGCCAGGGGGAGATGGAAACAGTGATGGATATGCACACCTTGAAAGTAACATAAATCAATTTTACCATACTAAACAGTATAATGTAGCCTTGAGAAACAGATAATAATTAAATAGAATAGAACAGTAGTCTTATTTACTGAAATAAAAATTGTTAATTTGTATCAATGAAATCAGTTGATTTGAATCCAGTCAATGAAATCAGCTGATTTGAATCCAAATTAATGAAATAATGGTAACTCCGTTTAAAATGTGTTTTTTTTGTGAGATGCAGTCTGTTTTTACTTCTGGAAATAGCTGTACTGAAAAAAAATATCACGACCTTCTCATAACTAATCACAAAGCAGGGCACTTATAATTTAGAGTTTCCAGCGTAAAAAAGACTTTTATTTAAAGTAAATATAGTAAGGATTTGAACCTCGGACCTCTGATTCGTGAGTTTGCGACACTAGACATAGGTACTGGACCACTGCAATTTCAATTTGCAATTTTTGCCGATTTGTGCTATATTTTGATGAACCATAATAAGAATAACAAAAATGTACATTGCCATTTTTGTATAGATAACCAAAAGGGCGCTTTAAATGATTGTAACATTAACTGAAGAAACTAAATTACACTATCAATAAGCACTAAAAAGACTGTTCAAAAGATTTCGCATGTAAATGCATTTTTAGTTTTTTTCCATAACGCTAGTTCACTTTCATATTTTTTTTATGTTTACATGTTTCATAGGTTCCGGCGAGTTCCCTAAAGTACCCCGTTGCCTGGAGCCTCGAGCTGCGGCACACATAGAAAGAGGAAGAGCTGCTATGGCCAAACTTGAAGAGATGTTTTCTAAAAATCCTGCTCTACAAAATCAAGAAGTTAGTATCTTGTGTTGTTTGTTTTAGTTATTTGTTTTAGAAATTTGCCTAAGCAGGAAGAATATGTTTTGTACTTTCTATCAAAATTGACAAATTCAGGAAATTGCAATGTTTTTGCAAATGCAAACATTTTCAAAAGCTGTAATGCTTATCCACACCTGATGGTGCATAGGGCGCTGCATTGTTACACCAAATGCAGCGTATCTTAATCATTTGTTACATGTAGGCGAAGTGATCAGTCTTATTATTATTCCAGGGACAGTGAAATATTGCAGTGTAAGTGCAGTAGAAAGATGGTTTAATCTTTCAGAAATCACTACACTATGAGATGGGATTATCTCCACTCAATTGTTCTATTTCATTACTTTTTCCTTATAGTAGTAATTGAATCAAAAATCGTTATTTACAAAGAACTGCATGTTAATTTTTTTTTTTTTTTTTCAGATAATGAGAAAATTATTGAATCTCTATAAAGATTGTCGTTTCTTAGACAGGCTCTTGGGAACATCTTTCTTCCACGAAGACCACTTTCAGGTATGTAGCATTTCCGTATTTCTTATAATCTCCTACTAATTACTACAACTAGGTAACTTCAAAATCAGCATTTTTGTATCCTCCTCCCGTGCTACAAATAGACAAGTCATGCATTCAAATCATCATATGATTTGAATGAATCACGACAATGCCCATTTGTAGCAATCACGGAGGAAGATACAAATGAGTGTTTTTGGTGGGTAATAAAAAAAAGCTGATTTTAAAGTTACCTAGTACAAGCTATTTTAGACCATGAACTGGCACATGAATCCGTTTTTTAGTGTAGTAAAAAATATCATTTAAAATATTACTTATTATAGTAATATGCCTTTTTGATTAGAGCTGGTTACAAAGGTTTAAAAAAACAGTTTACAATATTAAACTCAAATTTTCCATAGTTTAAAATAAAATTTTTAAGAAATTTCATGATTTTCATAGTATGATAAAGAATGATGCTTATAATTTGATACAAATTTTATGATTCACATTTCTATATTTTTTGATCAGTAATATGAAAATAAATAAAATATTATATTACTAGGATTTAATATATATTGTGTATCTCTGTATAAAAAAAATATATTTAAGGGTTTATTGGAGAGAGTACGCGAGCGCGGAGGAAGCCGTGATGTGGGAGCCAGTGGAGGTTCTAGAAGAGTTCATAACCAAGTACTTAGACTGTTCTCACACGATGAATCTGATGCACAGATGGTTTCCACCCAACCTTCTACCATTACTGGTAACAGTTATTACTAGATATACTCTTTCCAATATTGATATAGCTTAATTAATTGATATGTTTACTGATAATTGTAAAAAATAGTATATAGTCATTTAAATCATTGTAAATATTAGTTGATATACCCATGTAATATTAACTAACCTAAAAATACTACAAAAATACTTAATTTAATCGTACATACAATTTTAATAGGGCCTTTCTATGTTTTTGTAAAAATTATCGCTTTTAAATAAGCAAAAAACATAGTTGGGACTTGAATAAGTGGCTGAGCAGCACTTCCGTTCTCATGAAATGCCAAAAAATGGCTCGATTTGTGGATAACTTCAAAAGATGTGTCGTTCTTTCGAGATGGTATTTGTATGCTGCCAGAAAAATGCGAGAAAGTAGTCGATAAACAGTATTTTAAATTTTAGTTTATTTATTTTATTTATTTATTTATTTAAACGCCTTGTAGGCTTTTACATGTTTTACATATATTTATATATAAAGAACAGACATATTTTACACAAAAGTAGCAAAAAATTGAAAATGAAGTAATAAGAAAAAGAAAAAGAAAATAAAAATATATAAAACTAATCTTACATATAGTACATACATACAGATATTCCAGTAGAGAGAACAGAAGTTCATTTTTTTGGTTATATTAAAAGAATCTTAAAATTAGAAGAATGTAGAAAAATAATAATTAAGAATACAATATAAAACAACATAGTATTATTTAAGAATTTAAATTTGGAGACAATAAATTGATACACTGTCTTTTAAATGACATTAATTACTAATTTAAAAAAAAAATATATATATTTTCTACGAAAAAACAGCAAGAACTTATTTAAGTTCTCAATACATCGATAGTTATATCATTAGAATTGTAAAAATTCACTGTAAATATTCAATATATTTTGTGGAAATTCCGTATTCTTAGTTACAAGAGATTTGAATGTTCAGAATTTCTTACTTGACACCACGATATGTATTTGAACGAGCATTTAATTATTACTAAATGTTAAATGATTGATGGCTTATATTTTCAGTTCAGTTAGGTGCCACATAGTGGCATCTATAAAACAGAAGAGTCATAAAGATGTATAAGATTCCACTAATCCTATATGTATTTTTTACTTTCTATGTATCTTAGAAAATTTATTTGTTTCCAGATGGTTCCGAAAAAATTGTTGACAATCCTGCAACACTCAAACCTGAACAGGAAAATCAGTCAACCATTGAAACTACTCCAGAGATAACCACCGAAGCTCCAACTCCCTTGTCCCAGTCAGAAGTCGACAACCTAGCCTTGGTCAGCGATCACTTCATCAAGGTGTTTTGTTCCGTCCAGGTAGTCAACAATTCCAGCAACGATCCGAAGAACATCTCGTCAGATGCGATTTGTCACGATCTCAGCGACATAGATAAATCTCCGAGAACTAGGAAACTAGATATCGACTGTGTTAGGAATCTCTGTAAAACTTTTGTCTCTGAGGGAGAATGCAATCTCAAAGAACCCGTTCCCAGTACCTGTCTTCACTCTTCATCGAGCGAAGGTTCTCTTTGCAAGTATTTAACGCCCGTGGGAAGTATGAGCGACTTGACAGCTCAGCAAGGGGAGAAGAGCCCCCTCGGTGCAGTGGGAAAAGTGACCGTTAGCGAAGATTCCGGAGTGGACAGTCAGTCATTGTCTATCTCACACTCTGTCAATAACACGGGATCCTCTAATGGAGAATTTGAAAGTAGTTTTCACTCCAGTGACCTGATACCTGAAGATTCAGTAAATATAGAGAACACACTTCAAAGTAAGTTCTATGTACTAATAACATCATATATATATATAAGTCGATTTGAGTGTAGTATGTAATTGGAAAAACATGGATGAAAGTAGGCTGAATGGTATCTTTCAGGCGAAAGTGGTAACACTATGTATGATAGGTGCACAAATATCGAGACTCGTGCATTACGTAATCGCATTATGGACGCATCATTGACAAAATCAAGAAAGGAGTGTTGCGTTGGTTTGGACATTTAGAGCGAATGGATAATGAAAGAACAGCTAAAAGGATTTACAATGCGAATGTTGATGGATGCAGAAAACGAGAAAGACCAAGGAAGACATGACTGAATTCAACAAATACTTGAAGACGGGCATGTCAAAAGTTGGAATAATTGTCATGGTGCATGAGATGTATGAATGTAAAGGAAGCGGGGTCTGTATGCAAAGACAGACTAAAATGGCATTCTGTTCTCTCTGCTTACTCACTTACATTCAATAACAAAAACAAACCATCACGCTGTGTCTCCATAAGGGTAAGCAGAGAGGATAGAACGCCATATCACTGTCTTTGCATACATATCTTGCTTCCTTTGCACTCATACGTTTTCTCATGCACGCGTGCTGATTATTCCGACTTTTGACAAGATCTTCAAATATTTGTTGGATTTGGACGTGCAATGTCTTTCTCCGTCTTCAGGATATTAACAGCAATATTTCAAGAGTGGAGCAGTCACCAGTGTTGCACTTCATTTTTGTGAGAAATATTATTTACTCTATTAATGTGTAAATAATATTTCCAATAAGTAAAGCTACAAAAATTGAAATTTCAGTTTTTCTAAACTGTCGTGAATTTTTAACTGCAGTCAATTTACAAAATATGTTTTGTATTTCATTATCATAGGGTTTTACAATATGGAAAAAATATTTTAAATCTATTGGTATTTGAATTTTTGTAGAGGTATTTTATTATACTCTACTAGATAGTAGCTTTTTGTTAGTTCATGTAAAACATATGATTGAATGGATTTAACGGATTTAACCTCGAGGAATAAATAAATAAAATAATTCAAGTTACTTACAATTTTTGGTTTATTACACATGAAAATACAGAGATTACACAAATAATATTTTAGAGTGAATTTGAATACTGGTGAAGACAGAGAAGGGCGAATGACGTGTTACGTGACCTTATATAGGTCCATTGGGCACTGCGGCCATAGACGACAAACATCCTCGTCTCTCACTCTCTGGTGCCCACAGTTTGTTGTAATTAAAGCGTATAAAATAAAAGTTTTCACATTTCTGATTCTAGTTACAAATTCTTTTTTACTCTGAAACTTCTATTAGATTGACGTATCCAAGAGAGAGTAATTCTTTAGCTCGTTCAAAATGTCCACATAGCATTTTGTTTATAAACATTAAAATATTAAAAACCTTATTGAAATAACCCTGTTATATTGGCCTACAATGGAGCTGATTTGACCACTGAGTGTATTACTTTTCAGTATCGTCTCACGTGAATCCCGTAAGTTCCTCGTCTCCCGAAACGCAACTCTCCACTAGAAATGTTTGCCAAAAGCTTTGCTCTCTTATAAATGTGCAAATGATGAAGGCGTGTGCAGAAATTAGCAGGTCAGTCCCTCAACTAAACGGTCAGCTTTATACTAAACAGCATTTTTCCCATATTTTGGATCACTCTCGTGTACATGCATAGTTGTTCCTATTTGTCGGATTGTAGTGTAAAGTTCGTATAATTTACTTTTTTTAGTAGAGGTTTAATTGTGTGTTAATAAATAACAACATTCTGGCAATAGAGTGCACTTTATTGCTTGTTTTATCTCACTATTTCATCTTAAATTTACCTTCTATTGTTACAGATCCACATTATCCAATCATTTACATAAGAATGTGTTTTATTTTATTTCAGTATTCTTTCTAATTATTCAGTAAACCTTTGTAATACATACTAATATCGCAAATCATAGTCTGAGATCCCCATTAGGGAGTGCGGAAACACTAGATCGTCAAAACAAAAGAAAATGGAAAAGAAAATTTATAGATTGCAAGACTGCAAAAATTCAGATGATGCTTTAGAAAATCCAAAGAAATCTTTTAGCATCTCCCTTAACTCTTTTTTGTAATGTATTTAAAAAAAGAAATATTTGCTTTCTATGATTTACCCAAATAATTAATTTTGAGGGTCATTTTCAATGAGTTATAAAACTCACTATAAGAAAATGTGAATCAAGTCGGGGTACAGTGGGATTCGAACCGCGAACCTTTGAGCCGTGAGTCCGAGACGCTAGCCACGGGACCACAACCCGATTTTGAATATGAAAAACAAAGATTTAAAAATCTAATTTCTTTTCTAAGATTGTCTGTCTGAAGTTTTGCCGCCTAGCCCTGGGTCTTGATTACAATGGGAAGGTAACAGAGTTATCTTCAATTGTATATAAAGTATACTCAAATTTTCTGTACAATAAAGTGTATGTTTGTATGAAAATTTTAAGTAACTTTATCGATGAACGCATTTCTAACTTTGTATTATATAAATATGTACTTAAATTTTATTCAAAAAATTCGGTTTTGCTTTATAGACAATTAATGATAACTCTTTTCACATCACATTGTAATTGCTTCCCTGATATGATAATAAAATCTTATTTCTCAAATATTTAATCAAAAGCGACACGTGGCTTTAAAACATCCATCTTATCAATTTCAGATTTAAAAATTATTTACTTTTTAAAATCCTCAAATATTCTTTGACGGAAAAGACCTAATCTTCGGGCAAATTGTATATAATGTTTTCTCTCGTGTAATAATGGTATAAAAAGTATGTAGTTTGTGTGCGCTAAGGTTAATACATACATATAATATGCATATCTGCATACTGGGATGTTACCACAGTTGAAGTCAATTATTCGCGCATGTGTTTTTATACATATCACCGATATAATCAAATGTGAACATTGCATGTAGATTGGCTTCTGTTTTCTCTTTCAGGAGGCGCCTTTTAGTGTTAGCGGATTTCATAAATAAAGTTATATTCCGAATGGCTCAGACCTCTACTGAGGCACCATTGCCATACCGCTTTTCTGAGTGAGCCTTCATTTTTGTTTTTTAATTTTTTGCATTTGTCTTTTCTGCCATGATAAACACAGAAAGATCCACATTTTATCTCAATACTGAGACTGTATTATTTTATAATACCACATGCACCTTCTAATAATGTCAAAGAGTATAAATAATATTCTTCTAATAATGATAATAATATCACAAATCAGAAAAAAATTGATGACATATAAAAAATCTTTAGTTAAAATTAATATCACTTGTAAGACTTTTTAAATTTAACTTCGGATTATAATCTACAGAATTTGACTTGGCACATTAGTAGAAATTGTTTTGTAATTGAGAAAATTATGAAACTTTTCAAATTAATTCATTAGTTTATATTTGTTTATTATTCTTTGGTATTTCTCGTCATCATCATCCCCTTTCTGCACCTAATGGTGCATAGGGCACTGCATTGGTACACCAATCGCAGTGTATCTTGATCATTTTTGTTACATGAAGGTAAGATGATGAGTCTTACACTTCTGGTAACAGTCCAGGGACTATAAAATATTCTTGTGTAAAAACATCTTTTTAAATAAATATTTCATTTCAACCATGTCGGAAATCGAACCCGTATATCGAACTATGGTATTTTTATAATTGCAATATTAATTTGCCTTTCTTAATTTATTAAACACAAGCTTGATATGTGCCAAATATGCAGTACCATTGAATACAAGTGGGCATTTAATACAGAAATGTAAAAATATATTTTTAAAATAAAATAAATTCAAGAATACTTCGAATTATACATTCTTAAATTTGTGCGGATATTCTGAGTTTTTCAGGGCAGCATTGCGTTCTTTTACATTTCTCAAATATATAATGTAGTATAATTTTATTATACTAAAAATCGAAATCATAATACTACATATTATCGTTGTTGCGGGGGCAATATCTGTCAAGTGAACTTACTTTTTAAAAGTATTTTTAATTTCTCATTAAGATTATACAATTTTGTTTCAACAAAACATAAATAAATAAAAAATAAAAAAACTTTTTGCTATCAGTAAAATCCATCATCAAATGGTAAATTTTCCTCTTTCCTCTTTTTTCCTTTTTCCCATTGAGTAATAGTTTTGATTTAAGGTAATTTATAAACAAATACGTTTATTTATATTTTTATATATCTTTAGCTTTTTAATATTTTTTTTCTACTGAATATGTTCTGTAACTTGAATTATATAAATAAAACTTTTATTTTATTGGTTGGTTGGAAGAAATTGCCATTTGGCAATAAGCCCGCCAATGTACAAATAACATTATGTACAAAAAGTGAAAAAAAAAAAAAAATTGTTTTATTAATCTCCTGAACAATTTTTTAAATGTTACTATCAGGTATTACCGGTGCAATGTTTTTATATTTGAGAATTATAAGTGAACCATGTGTAATTATTCTGTATTGTCCGTGATGCACTCCTTTCAATTTTTATTTTACTGGCGTATCCAATATTTACATTCAGTTTATTTTATATCATTTTTTTATTCTTTGCCGTTTCACGCACCACTTTTGCCCTAGAATAATGTTGAAATCATAGTGTCTTGCCTCCACAAATGCATTACTAGAATTAATGAAACATTAATGAGTATGTACCAAAATATATTTTACTTACTCAATTTATTGTATGGTTACCGCATATGTCTGTATCCAAAAAAGTAAACATACATCCTTACATTTCAATTTAACATTTCCATATTTATACTAGTCAACTTTTTGATAGATATTTCAACAGCGATGGAAAAACTCATTGAAGAGGAATTATGGGAGTCTAGACATTTACCGGGCTTATGATCTGTCATTGGTTTGAGTTAATCACTTTACACATTGTATGATATTCACCATTTTGCCAATGTTTGAACATCCATTACCATGTTTTGTTTGTTTGTTTTAATAAAATATATCTGTGTTTACTGAAAATGTGTTAATTATATTCTATGCAATTTTCAGACAGTACGATGCTCTTGTGGTCACAATGACTGAAGAAAAAGATGTAACTAAAGAAAATGATAAAGAAGCAGATGGAGAGGAGATGGAATGTTGTAATAAACCTGAAGTTTCTGCCAAAACTGAGGAGAAACCCAAAGACAGTACAGTCGCCAAAGAAGAAATCCTGAAAATTGAAGGTGACCTAATATTATTTTATATTAAGTTATTTAAAGCTTTTAGCCTAAAAAAAATACCTGGTGTACAACTTAACCTTTAATTTATTTTGAAAACTACAGATATATGAAATTAAATATGACTTAGTGTATTTACCAGTTTGTAGAGCGTTAAAAACTTTACAAAACTGCATCATTAAGTCAAATCCGCATATTTTCGAGTTAACGTTTTTTGCCAGTATACCCACGATATATTCGTAATTCATTTTTAATACCTTTTAGATCTTTTTTATTTTCTCATTTGTATATCCAAATGGATGGAAATTTATATAAAAAAAATATCTATCTATGTGTGGTATTCCATGCTAATTTAGAACAGGGTTTGTATCCCTGTCCAGGAAAGAATGAAAATACATTGATAAACCTATGAGAAATAAATAAGCTAATTACCGCTTTGATATTTACTTCCAGAAGTGGCAAAACCAACAGAAAGTGAATGCGTGGCGGCGAGTTGTTCCAGCGAGGAGTTGGGAGAAGGGTTTTGTATCTTGGAGAGCGCCCCCGGAGTACACCACTTCCGCCTGTCCCTGCTGCAGCCCAGCGAGCCCCGACTGTTCCAGCAGGCTATACGGAGGGAACTCAAACTGCTGCGATCTCATCTGCCACAGGGGGTAAATAACAAAGAATTTTTATTTTCAGGTATTTTCTAGTACGTGAAATAATTTATAAAGGATTTTACCTATAGTAGAAGATGGGTGTTGTGCAGGTGAAATAACCTTTTTTTTTTTGGTATTTATCAAGTTGGAGAGTGCCAAGAGCAAACATTGCATCATTGGTTCCTAGTACGCAACACTACCTACCACAGAACCAGAACCTGGCTCATTATATTTATTTATTTGAATTATTTTAAAATATAGTCCTCACTAAGCTGGAGGGCATTTCACAATGCATTTTTTCTTATGAGAGTACATAAATAATATAAAGTAAAACCTTATTTTTACGTTTTCCCGCTTTTACACCAAAATGTTAAGTCTTATTTTTCTTCATACATTCCCATACAAATATTTCCCCCAACATTTTATATTTTTCATCAACCTGGTTTATGTTTAAAATTAATTTTATGTGTCAAAAAATCTAAATCTATGTCGAACTAAAAACATTATGCATTATGCGGAAAATTTAAAGTTGAAATATACACAAATGTGTATTGTTATGTGGTTGTAATATGCTTTATTACATTATTTTGTTTTCCATGTATCCATAAATATGTATATAAATACATTTTTAAAATGACATATCTAATTAAACGAAAAGACAAAAAAGGTAAACTCTCTTTTTCTTAGCCTAAGGCGAGGATTAAAGCCACAACTTTAAGTTTATTTGCACTATGAAGGCTGTCAAGTAAGTCTTCTTTTGCACCCCGTGAAGTTTTTGCCACCGACTGTCACCGATCAAAGGCTTTTTATTTTAATTTCTATTACTGGTGTTAATTTACAGATGAAAGTAATTTTATATTTATCTCATGTGTTGGCTGAATTGAGCTGGTCGGTGGAAGAGTCGTGAGAGGATTGGTCTACCTCTCACTTCTACTTTGCAATGTATAATATTTTTCTCAATTTTCTGATTTTTTTTCATAGGTTTGGGTGCGTGGGTATGAGGATCGAATGGATTTGCTGTCCATCATGATAGCCGGGCCTGCCAAGACTCCGTACGAGGATGGGCTGTTCCTATTTGATGTCCAGCTCGGTGGAGAGTTTCCTCGTGCGCCTCCCATGTGTCACTACATCTCCTACTGCTCCGACAGACTGAATCCTAACCTATACGAAGACGGGAAGGTAAGAACTTGTTGAAATAAAAACTCAAAAGTGCTTTATTTAGTTGTGCAACTAAATTTTCGATTCTTAGACTTGTCAGTTTTTAAAGATAACAGTTAGAAAATCTCAAGTTTTTTGTTTTGTATTACATGTTTCGTACTCATAAAAGTATCTATCCTCAGGTGAAATATTTTTTATTTCTACTATCGACTAAATATGTAATGTAATTCCACAAAATAAACCTCAAAACAAAAAACAGTATAAATAACGCCAAATAAAAAAAAGTGTTCTTACGCATGGTAAAAATTAGAGCATTAAATTGTACGGCAAAGTTTCTTAAAAAAATTATGAATAAAATAATAAAAATGAACTACTTGCATGACGTCACTAGTTCTTCCGAATCAACCATTGATAAAAAAGAGAGGGAGGCAAATTTTCAGTTTACGATAAGGTAACTGACCAATCAGCAGAACTCACTGAGAAGAAGGGGAAGAGAACTTGAGATGTCACAGGGAAGTAATTTCAAAAATACAAATCTTAAAAATCATACTGCTGATAATGTGATATATAATAAAATAAAAAAAGTAGGCTTAGTTTAATAGTCTATAAACAAATACTTTTTTTTTAAAAACCACTGAACTTCATCATTCAACTTTGGACAGAGGGTGTGAACATTAGATCACTAACCTGGAATCTGTGACAGTACCACTGAGTCATAGCCGGACTATTGGGACCAGTTGTTCTAAAAAAAGTTTAGTTGCATAAAAGTCGAATATTGTTACGTTTTCAACAAACTAGAGCAAATGTCTGACAAAAAGAATGAGGAAGTGCTTCTTGCTAGCAACAAAGAAGACCTGCAATTCTTGGTAACAAAAGTCTACAATATATGCAAGAAAAGTGATTTGCTGAAGAATGTTGATGAAAGGGATAAAAGCATGTGTGATCATTTTTAATGGAGATATTCTGAATCAGGTAATAGAATTTGTGTAGTATGTTTACTAGAAATGGAAAGACTGAGAAAGATATTGAAAGTAGGATGAGTGTCAGGAACAGGGTGTATGTCGCGCTTAAGTCAACCCCGCTAAAAAAAAATTACAGCCGGAGTCAAAATTGGCAGTTCGCAATGTAGTCCTGGTGCCAACCTTTATGTATGGGAGCAAAGTATGGAATTGGAAAACAAGGATGAAAGTAGACTGAATGTTGTCAAAATGCGATCTCTCAGGCAAATGTGTGGTGTCGAGATCTGTGTATTTTGTACAGCTGAGACGAGCATTATCGACAAAATCGAGAAAGCAGTTGGTTACATTGGTTTGAACATGTAGAGAAAATCGACAATGAAAGAATGGCTGAAATAATTTACAATGCGAATGTTAGTGGATACAGAAATCGAGGAAGACTGAGAAAAACATGGCATAACCAAATTCTACAAATCCTCGAAGATAAACATGTAAAAAGTGGGAATAATCATTGTGCATTCATGAGGAGATATATGAATGTAGAGGAAGCGAGGTCCGTATGAAAAGACAGACTAAAGTGGCATTCTATCCTCCGCTTACCCTAACAGCAAACAATGTGATAGCTTGTCTGTTGAAAGATAATACACAACTAGTTTTGGCCATTTTGACAAACTGCAACATTATTAAATTTAACCTTAATCTTTTAGTGGGTATTTACGTTTGCATATGTATTTGCGCCTATATGTATGGTTCATTATTTGGGGCTCTTTTTTCATCTGGTTTATAATTATGGGGGTATGTGTATATTTTATGTTAAAATATTGTTTTTATTTATTATTATCATTTAATTTTTAATCAAGAAAGACGGCATAATGCAATGAAGTGTCGTATTATTACATAATATTATAAATATTATAAAGTTAAACACAATTACCCCCTCCTCTATCCTTATCGACACCCACTGTTCACTGTTTCTTTTACGTATGTATATCTACATGAGGGAGTATGGTAGTTATCCGTGGCTCTATCCCACTGGGTTCCTCTTGGGTATGCTTGGGACCAATAGTTTTCAACTTAGAAGGGATGGGTCTACACTGACCCATTTTTTCAGACTGTTAAGGGGTTTCATCGATAACTCGGCCATTTTAGAGAGTATTAATTTTTATGTTCCTGATGGCAATCTCCGACAGCGTCAGCACAGACTGTTTTACCTCCCGGTTTCCAGAACCAACCTGCCTCTGGTCATGCCGATTGGAAGAGCAGTCAAGCAGCTGAACATTATCACTTTGGAGATCGACATCTTTCACATTAGTGAAACTATGTTTAAGAGGCAAATACTCTTGCTATTAGAGAGTATTATACCTTAATAATGTCGAACCATTGCTCAAGGGTTCTTGGTTTGATATAAAGTTCCAATTTAACATTTTAAATCCTTTGTTATGTTACTTTGTGAATAAATAATTTGAATTTGAATTATTGAATTTGAATTTAGTCATTATATAACCCTGAAGAGGGCAACGTGAGTTGCCGAAACTAGTCGGTTGCAACAATAAATAAGTGATTTATTTTTATGAAGCAATTTTATTTATTTCTTTAAAATGTAACAATGAACCACAAAGTTTGTGCAAAACATCCAAAATAGAATATTCAATATTTATAAAACTTATATGTACTCAGTTTGCTGCATTCCAAGGTGTTCTGTATGTGGAGATTTTTTAACAGAACAAACAACACAACTAATTGTATGGCGTCTCTTTAGGTTCCGAGAGATATTTTTTATATTTATGATTTATTATTTCATCAGGTTTGTGTATCCCTCCTGGGAACATGGTCGGGTCGCGGTGTGGAGGTTTGGGGTAAGGAAAGTTCCCTGCTGCAGGTTATCGTATCTCTTCAGGGTCTCATCCTGTGTGCCGAACCATATTTCAATGAAGCTGGATATGATAAACAGAAAGGTAACTTTAAAAAATTAAAAGGTTGGTAATTTATTTAGAGATATTATGTAGTTGTATTTTGAAAGAGTCAACTTATTCTTCATAACGAAGACAAAGTTTATAAATTTATTTAGAAATACTGCTTATTCCGAGTATTATTATCACATACTATTGATATTAAAATTGAAAAATAAATACATATCGTCGTCTAGCTAACAACACCGCATAAGTCATTTTTGTCCTTTTTACAGGATAACGAAAAAAACTACTTATTTTATTAAATGCAACCACATGTAAAACAGTACATATAAATAAAATAAAAATTAGCCTTTATTTTAAATAGAATTTTGAATCCAAAACATATCCTTGGCAGAAATTTAAAATTCTTTAAGGAGAATAGTGTAAATTGTTTGAGAGGGGTAAGAGAAAATTAAAGAAAAATTCGGTTTATTGTTTTCGTATATATGTATATATATAAATGCCAATTTGTGTTGTAGAATGTTATTATTATTATTATTAAACACCCAGAGGACTCTTACAATATACAATTTAAAAGTTCTTAAAGTATATAATTATAGCAAATAACGGAAAATCATAAATATGTAATTAATTGTTAAAAAAAAGGAAAAAAGTAAAGAAGAATTTAAACAAAAAACATATTGAAAAGAGGAGAATCGTGGGGATGGCCATTCAATGGATGGGATAGCTGATTTAATTGCAGCAGGAGTGGTGTGGAGTAAGTCCAAAAGCTCTGCGTAATTATTAGCAGTTCTGTGCATGCGAGCCAGGGGAGAATGGTGAGTGTCGTTTGTCCCGTTGTACTCGCATTGGAACATGTGATGGAGTCTGGTGGTGCTTGTGGGTACACAAAGGTTTATCAGGGACAGTAATTTTGTGCAATCTATTAGGGTGCATACCACTTTCTGCATTAGAGTGAGGTCAGCAATTGTCCTTCTGGTGGAGAGCAATATTAACTTCAACTCAAACATCAAAGTTTGGTAGCAAACTTCATGTACAGGTTTACCTGTTTTTATCTGTTTGTAGCGAAAAACTTCCACTGAACTCTTTCCAATTTAAAAGAGTTGCTATTGTACAAAGGGCAACAGACTGACAATGCATATTACAGCTGTGATGGGATCAGATATTATTGAAACGATGCTACTAAAATTTGTTGCATTACAGATTATGAAGCCCAGCGTCTGCATAGCCTTATTAGCAATTATCATTCTATGGTGCATAAAGGTTAGCTTTTCATTAAAAGTTATCTGGGACAGTTGTTATTAAAGTGCCGTTATTAGAGTATGGTGATGGAATGTGGTTTTGTGAAAGACAAAAAGACATGTTTTCATTTAGAAACAAAAGGTTGGATTCACACCACTTAAGGCTGTAGTCTGCTTGTATTTCTTTTCAAAGTCAAAAAATTAAAATTTGGCTTCGGCCACTTTCATGTTCAATTTGTTATCTTTAAATTATTACAATAAATTTTAGTTCAATACTTAGTCTTTATTGAGATCCCAGATACCTAGATAGTTTAGTCTAAATTTGAAATGGCGTAATCTGCCGGTCTAAAAGTAATTATATTTTAGTTACATAAAACTTTTAAGTATATTTTTTAACAGAAATACCTTTAAAAAAGATTATTTTTATCTAATTTATGTTTTTTTATTTTTTTATTATTGCGCGATTTAAAAACACATTATTTTTAACATGGCAAAATCCTATTATTTCCTAATTTTGCGTTCATTTTACCAGACTACAGCCTTAAGAAGTGTGTCGATATTTTATTGAAGGTGAAGTATGTAATTTGTGCATTTTATTTCTCTAAATAGCTTCAAATCATCAGCATATCGCAAGAAAATTGTTTAGGTAGATCATTAGTACAAAGAAATGGACCAAGATGAGAACCTTGTGGTACCCCCCCCGATCTAGCTGTAAATTCGCATGAGCGATAGCCATTTAGATTTATAGCAATTCTCCTATTGCTAAGCTAACTTATGTGCCAGTTTAAGATGGTCCCACAAATTCCTAGTGCTTCTAATTTGGCTGCAAGTATAATATGATTTACCTTATCAAAGGCTTTAGACAAGTCCGTATATAATATTACATCAACTTTGTGATTTGTGACGAGATTGTGATTTGAAGGTTTGTATTATATAATTTTCATAAAAAGCATGTCCGTAGTGGTCGCCCATCCCGCTATAACTGGCACTACTAAACTGGATGGGATTTTATTTAACACAATACTCTCAAACAGCTTGGGTATGGTTGAGAGTATGCATATTGGTTTTTAATTGGTTATGTCACTGGTATCATTGGATTTGTGTATTGGCGCTATGTGACCAAGCTTCCACAAATCGGGAAAAGTACCTGTGGTTAAGGAAAGATTAAATAACCTTTGAATAGGAGCTGCTAGATACTGGGCGCATTGTTTAAGAAATGAAGGAGGAATTTTGTCTGGTCCTGCTCCTTTATTATTCTCAGGAAGATTTTTGCTATCAAGAGAGGGTCCATAGTCCATAGTCGATGATACACACGTGTTAAATTAGATCACCTAAAGTAAACTAATGACCGACGATGCAATGTCATCATTTTCTATCGAATCCAATACAACTTATATTGCAACTCCAGCAATATTGCTCATAAAGACGGGATCGTCGCCCTGCAGTACATTCACATCGTCCCTATTATGAAGAAATGAACTACTAAGAAATATGGTCTATAAAGAGACCACAGGACGCAGCCAACGTTAGTCAGCAGTTCAAGTCAGTCAGCCCAACAAATTCACGTCACTCAGTTCCAGCATGTAGTTCAAGCGCAGTTTCTTCAACCCATCATCGCTGCTACGCTTGTGCTACACAACCAAGTGCTGTATCTTATTCGCCATGTAATAAATACGCATTAAACAGCAATCTCATGTCTTCTCGGTCAATCTCTAACTGGGGTAGGAACTCCAACCCAACCAACGCTCAACTACTTTATCCCACATGTTCTATATAATTTTACATAATTAAAAAATATGTTTTTTTTTTGTTTTCTCTTCTCTTCTCTACCTTAAACAATTTACACTTAGTCCCTTGCAGCATTTAAAATTTCTGTCAACAATTTTATGTATAAGTTTTAGAAACCTTTTCTGCTGTGTTAAAATACATAATTATTTTCTTTCAATCTATCAATTGCGTAATTTGTAATGTTGACCGAATAAAATTAAAAAAATTTCAACAGGATCACAGCAAGGCAATGAAAATTCTCGTATGTATAATGAAATGGTGCTACTCAAACTGGTGCAGTCCCTCACCAAGCTACTCGGGAACCCGCCGGAAGTATTCCGGCAGGAGATCCTCTCCTTCCAGTCTACGCACGCTGCGTGCCTGTGCGCTCGGCTGGAGAAGTGGATACTCCTGTCGCAGAGCCCCGACTCCGCCCCTGCTCCCACCACCTCGCCACCAGAGTACCCCCTGATACCGGTGAGCCGCGGGTTCTGCCTCACGCTGGACTCCTCCCTGGAAGCCTATCGCGGCGCCCTCCGCAAAGTGGGTATCGCAGTGACTAAATTGTTATAGTCGCGGTTGTGCCTCGGCGCGCGACAGACCGTCTCATAATGTACCTACTGTCTGCGCTGTGATCCGCTGTCCAAGGATCGGGCCTTGAGATGTTGCCTTGTTTTACTACCTACCGTGTACGCTTTTCCCTCTATTCCTTCGCTCGGTCGGGAGATGTCCGTGTAACGGGTCTACGCATTATAAAGTGATAGATTTTCATTGAATGTGAAAATTTCCCTAGTTTAAATTTTATTTATTTTTGTTATATTTTTATCGCTCGCTTTGTTACTTTAATCGAGCGTTCATGGAAAAAAAACTTTGTTATTTATTTTATCTAAAGTTGGTTATTAATATAATTTGTCATGTGGTAATTTATGTCAATTGGTGTTACTTTTGTGATATTTCTTCATCTTAGTAAGTTAAAATTTTAGCTTGACATTGTTTGATTCGGTGTGATTTCTGAGGGTAATGAAATGAAGAATAACCTTATAATTATTGTAACTAAAAAGAATTATTAGAGATTAACCAAAACGTTGATTCTTGTCTCAAAATTATCAGTTTACTTTATTATTAGTGGCAAACTCTCCGTTGTTAAATTAGTATCTGTATTACTATAACAGACATCTATAATTAAGGAAGCATTTTTACATTCAGCCAGTCATCAAATTTTATCGTGGATAAATTTACACTCAATATGACTAGTAGTTATAGAACTGTTAGCTAATAAAGCAATATACATGTAGACATAGTCACTGTTGCAGTAATTAACGCATCACACCACAATGGATTACACCGTCATCCGATGTGAGATGATATGTATATAAATCCTAAGTGATAATTAGTAATATTGTCCCTCCATTGAAAACTATTCAAATTCATTTTAGTAATATTATGTAGATAGCATGTCAAAATAAATTCTTTGATCTCTCGTTGAATTAGTGTATGTATTTTTAATTGTTTGTACGAGGCTTTTTATTTAGTGTTTTACAAATACATGATATTTCCATTTGACATTATCCATTGCTGGGCAATGTGGACTCTTGGTAACATTGCAAATATTTCTACAATAAATGTATTATTAGTTAAAATCTTCACTCGCTCAGAGTGGCATGTGCCAATGATTATTTTCTTTTTACTTTCTATCTATTTGTTCTCCAACGCGCCTCTCAATTCTAGATGTATCGTAACGTGTCTACATTTCAGAGTATATTTTTCAAGAACTATATTTTATTAAAACTCATTTTGATATAAGATTTGTCCACTTTGTATTTAATAGTATATTATTTTCATGATTCTGTAGAAAATACCTAAGTGATATTATTCATAATATTTATAATTCTTGAAAAATTGATTTTGTTTAACGCTTAAAGAAGACTTTCGGTTATTATTTTTTGTTTGTTCAATATGTATTTATAAAAACTAATGTAATAAAAATAAATAAATCTCCTCGTCATCCCAATGTTCATATTTCTGTTCATTTCTAGTACACATTTCTCTAAAAACAATTCTTATAATTGATATAATGATTGTTAACCTTTTAATAACAATATCACATTATGTGCATGGATACACCGAATGCATATAGCTTGACCAGTATTATCATAAATGCTTTTATGCAATAAAATTCAATTAAATATTGTAATGGTGGTTTAGTAAAAACTTTACAATAAAACTTGAAGAAAATAAACATTTTACTCATTGAAATATCAGGTACTTGTTGTTATAAGAAATATGCACAAATTAAATAAAAAATAATATTGTTACTGGAATGTCTTATTTTTTATTCCTGCTTCCCTTCGCCCCCCTCTTTATTAAATATATCGGAAATATTTTCTGCATTGTGAACTTAATGACAATAAGCCTCAATATTCTAGAAATTAGACTTGGTTATGCAAGTATATGGGTATCCAATCGGAATCAACCGGCTAAGGGAAGGTAACCCTGACAGAAACATCCACCAGAGAAGGTAACGGGAAACCACTCTGGTCATATTTTCCCAGGAATCACTTTGGTGAGTACATCAGATAAGAGTTGAGGACCTGTTCCAAGTAGCGCAGGACAAAGATGCTTTCGGTGCAGTGATCCCCAACGTGGGGGGGACCTGACAAGTTAGCCTGTTGGCGTATTATGTAATCATCTTAGGGTAAGTGGTACAATTTTATTTAGTAAAACAATAACCTTTTATAAAAAAGGAAGATTTTTATAAAATTTTATATTAAAAAAAAAAAAAAACATTTAAAAATGTAAATGAATATTATGTACAGAAAATATGGAATTTAATCAAAATCAACACTATTTAAAAAAAAAAAACTTATTTGGTAAAAATTGTACATTTGATCAAATTGGACTCTATTATAAAACATTATGTAAAAGCTAATGGGATTTTATGAAAATAAATCATTTTAAAATGGGCCCAGAGTGGAAAATGATCATTCAATTGCATAAGTGAGACATAATGTATTTTTTTTACACGGATTATTGAAAAACGTTTGGATCATAGGGAGTATTTGCAAAAGGTGAACCAGGCATATTCCAAGCTTTTTTAAGAATATCTTGTTTCTTGAGTTCATCAGAAGTAGGTTTTCCAGCCAACTTCTGTATTTGGTTCCACTGCAGTTCTCTGACTTTAGCCATATGATCTTCGGGAAGTTCGTCTAATGGTCTGGAGCAGTCTATTTTGGTTGTATCAATTTTATCTTCACTTTGTAGAAGAGCATTCCACCATTTTTCAGATTGCTTTTCTGAAAATCAGTATTTTTTATTATTTTACCATCACACCGTTTCTCCGTGGGGGTAGGTAGAGAGGACAGAATGCCATATAAATCTGTCTATGCATACATACCTCGCTTCCTCTACATTTACTCAACTTCCCATGCACGAACAATTATTTCGACTTTTGACATATCCATCTTTAAGTGTTTGTTGAATTTGGTTATGCCATTTCTTCCTTGTTTTCTGCATTTATCAACATTCGCATCATAAATCTTTTTCATCATTCTTTCACTGTCCATTCCCTCAACAGTTCCAAATCAACGCAGCTCTCCTTTCTTTTGTGTGCAACTATCACATTAGTGCATATCATACATAGTTTTACCACACATTCGCCCGAGAGATCGAATTTTGAAAACATTTGGCCTACTTTGAGCCTTGTTTTTCTAATTTCATACTTCGAATTAATAAATGAGCTGTTACAAAAATAAATATAAATATGTTCATAGTTGAAGTGAGTCACACATCTCCGTGTTGCTTTTATAACCTCGTTTCAGTAATAATCAATTTGTGAAAATCAGCTATGTAAAGGAAGTTGAATTAACTTTATTAACTTTTTTACTGAACACACAATGTTGAGAAATTAGTATTTCCAACATTCGATATTAAGTTATCTAATCCAAGAATGTAGAAGAACAAAAGGTACGAAAAATTGCTTAAGTAATTGATTCAAGAAACAGCCGATGAGATAAATGAGATGTGGATTTTTTCATACAGGGATGGTTATCTGAGAAATTTGTATGTAATTATTTCATAGTGATTTTGTATAAATCGGGATAGTTGAAATATTTAAATGTGATGGCCATGACGCTTGCCTTAAGCTGAGGGATTCCAGGTTCGATTCATGGCGATATCACATTAATTAAATGTATTTTTTCTTAAATCCGAGTGATTTGTGCTGTAACTGACCATTATAGCTAGGTTCCATTGAGTGTTGTGATTAAAAGATAAATGAAAAAACTTTATTTAATTTCTCTGTAATCCAAACACACTATAAACCGAACCTTCAGTAATCCGAACCATACCATCGGGTGAAGGGAGAAAAACTTAAAGAACTAAAGCTGCCTCCAAGTCTTATTGTTACTCGATAATGCTCCTCCTGCCCATCCAAATAGCAGCGATTTGACAAGTGGTGATGGACAAATTACGGTTATGTTTCTTCCTCCGAACTATACTCCACTCATGAAGCCCGTGAAACAAAATGTTATTCAGGCTGTGAAAATTTAATATAGCAAGAAACACCTTTTGAAAATGTTTATGAAGAAGATAGCATCTTATCTATTCTCAAGAAAATCATTGTATGTAATGTAGTGTGTAGTATTTGACTTGATAGAATATTAATCAATTCATCATTATTCCCTTTCCACACCTAATGGTGCATAGGGTACTGCATTGGTACACCGATCGCAGCATATCTTGATCATTTTTGTAACATGAAAGTGAGATAATCAGTCTTACGCTCCAGGTACCAGTCCAGGGACTATGAAAAATTCTAAGTGTAAAAACACCCTTTCAAATAAATATTACATATCAACTACGTCGGGAATCGAACCCGAGACCTCTTGCATGATAGGCAAATGCGCTGACCATTACACCACGAGGGCGACTACTGGTAGAATATTGGGAGAAAGTAACCCCTAATCTAATTAATAAATTGTGGCAGAAAGTTTGGCCTACATAGGGTAGGTTCATGAAGGAAAAAATAAATAGTCTTGTATCAAATTTTATAGTTCATATCTAAATCTATGAGAAAAAAAAACACACTGTTCATTCAAAACAATTTTTTTCTATAAAAAAATGTCATAAAGTTCATACATTTAAACAAACAGTGTTGTTTAAAAAAGGTTTTCTTCATTTTTCAAACTCTATATTTCTGTGACAAATCACTTTTGGAAGATTTGATTCTCAAATATGCCATTATAACTTTTGAGACTTGTTTGCAGTGGGCAGTCGAAAACAATGTGGAACCCCATCAGATTATGATTTTGCGCCAATTGCGTGATAAAGCATAATATTAGAATCATGCAAAAGGCGTTTGTCAGAAAAAAATCCAGATTTTCTTATATCAAATGCGCAATTAACACACATTTTATACCTACTATGGTTTATAATGAGTGTATTTTATTTATGAACAACATGCGAAAAGTTTGTTTTATTTTCAAAGATAATCGGTAATCCGAATATTCATTACACCGAACAGGCTCGGTTTTTAATTGTTCGGATTATAGAGACTATACTGTATTGATGAATGCTTTTCCATAGTTACATCAGAAACGCACAATTTTTCAAATACCCACCTATTCAATAAACTATAATTATATAAATACAAACCAATATGTATCCTTAGTTTTCCTTCACTCATGGTCCATATAGTTTCAGCTTGTTTTATTTTATTTGAGAATTTGTCATTTATCAATGTGTTCCATTCCTTCTGAGAATTTATACATTTTAGCACAATGGAGTCCGATGCTGTGACTAGGTTTAATTGCTTTGATGAATTTATTTCTAATGGAAGGTTTACAGTAACATCTGAAAATACGTTTAAATATTTTTTTAATCACTTTTAAATAAAATGATTTTAATAACTTCTAAATAAACACAGATAAATAAAAATGTTTTAAAAAATAAGAGAAATATTTTTCTTAAATAAGAACACTAGATAGTTCTATCTTTATTCTTCAAATATTTTAATTCATTGGCACCACGGTAGGCAATTGGTCCATATGCATACACTTAAGGCTGCTGGGTCCTGTTTGCTAAGCACCAATGTGCAATAAACATGTTTGTACAGGAAAATAAATAAACCGAACTCTGAAAGATCGAGCGAGATGCTAGTGTTGACTGATGTTGAAGCCACAGGGGATGCCTTATTCTACAGAACTCATACAGATTTGTGTTAAATATAATGGAATATAAGAATATTACCTAAGTCTCCAATAGTCTGTGACCAACTGTAATGATCTGTTTTGGCACCATTGTATGTCTCAAAATTTGACTGGTATTGTGATTGATTACTAGATACATCTCTTTCCGGCTGATTATTTAATCTATCATTTGCACATTTACTTCCTATTTGAATATAACTTTCTGCACTGTCTGAGATAGTTAATGATTCGAAACGCGCTTCGGATAGCTCGGAATCTATATCATCGTAGATTGTAGAGTCGCATGTGGTCTCGGTGTTAGATATCTCAATTTCCTCCTGAATTTCTTGCGGTTCATCGGGGTTGATGTATTCAGTAGCTTCGATTTCTACTTCTTCAGCGACGGGTGGAACGATGCATTCACTGTCATCGATAAGATCATGACAATTCTCTGGCACATTAATGTCATGGCTAGCATCTTTATTCAAAGGGTTACATTTTCGAAGCACTCTTGTGACCAATTCTTCGGCTACGCCGGGAGGAAATCCAGCGCTCTCCGGAACTGATTCGTCTCGTATATAATAAAAGTCAGTTCTAAAAATTGTTATATTTGAAACCATTATTTTCCGTGCATGATAGTATAACAGGCTGATTAAAATATAATACAAAAACAACGCTTACCTTCTTGACAGAAAACCAAAAACAGAAAACAAAAATCCTACGAGTGTTTTGTTTTCTACCAAAATGTTCATTAAAATATCGTCATTATTGGCGGCTGTATCGGCCATTTTCAAACATAGAATCACCGACTATGACATTTGAAACAAACGTCAAAAAATGTTTAGAAAAACAAATTTCCCGAAAGTTCTCAGTGGTTCTTGGTACCTATCTTAATTGCTTTTTTTTGGTATCCACCGTGAATCGTACCAAAATAAATAAATGGTTTTATTATAAATTTTAATCAGTTTTGCCAAAACAAAAAAAATTGTTTTTATTTTATTAAACCGTATAAAATTACTACATACACGCGTGCAGAGAAAATCTATTATACATAACAGTATAATAATATTACCCTCTAAGAAATAAAATGATAAAGCGAACATATTTTAAATAGAAAAACTCTTTTTCCTCTAAAATATGGCATAATAGACAGATCTTGAGGCATTTTTGTGAAAAAGAAATATCCGTAAATCACAATGTCAAAAGAAATTAATTTTCAATAATAAAATTCAGTGCTCCTCGTGTTACTAAAAAATATTTTTCCTATAAATGTATTTTTTGATATGGCTACACTGTAAAGTTGCCGCTAAATTGGAAAGTTTACTTTTCTTAGGAAACACGATTCACACGAGTCGCGAGCCGTGCCGTGAGGCAAGGTAGATTTAGTTTAGCTGGATCGTTGTGCAGGTTGTTTGTCGCGTGTGAAAAAATGTTCTAAAAGTGCCGTCACACTGGTATTTCTATATTCTCCGTGTTGTGATTGTGAAGAACATATTGAAATATATTGTGTTAATAATATTAATACATTGTTAAAAGTTTCAAGATGCCTTGTTCAGCGGTAACTTTATCCTTAGCCACTATAACTGCCATCGTTGCGGTTGCCTTAATGGCAATAGCCTTTTCAACCGACAACTGGCTGTACATCGAAGTGAGGAGAACAAGTATTCAGGTAAATCTTTTCATCATTTTGTCCTCAATTTCTTTGAAGCGTTTGATCAAATTCCACAACAAATGTCGGAAAAACGCTCGCTTGAATTGTGCAACTATTATATGAAATGATAATGTGTTATTTTATAATGTTTATTTTGAAATAATATCAATTACGTAAGAAGGAATTCCTCATATAATAATTTATGGAGTACAATATACCTACAGTTGTTTACAAAAATAGTTCATATTAAACGAGAGCTAATGATTTTCGTACGTACGACATACAGATAAAAAGGTAGCTTGTTTTTGCCTGTTTTTTGAAAACACTTTAAATTTATTATTACTGAAATAAAACGCAATAACACAGTACTACAGAAGTAGAAATAAAAAATACTATTGATATTACTTATTTAACATACACAAGCGATGTAGGTAGGTTTACATTTTTTTCTTTTTCCGCTTTTCCAGATGATTTTTTATCTCAAACTTGGTTATCCAATAATATTTTGAATAGGTATAGACAATAATATTATACTGACGTCATCAACTCGTAAGAAATATTATTGGTAGGTGCCTATATTCATACGCCTGCTTATTTTTCATTGCTTGAGTGGTACCTGCGTATTGACAATAAAATATAAAACAGCTTAAACTTCACCAGAGTATAATAAATAATTATACCTTCCGAAACTTGATTTTTCAGCAACCACTTTTTATTAATAATATTATTCAATAATAATTTTAGCAGTGACAGATAATATATAAAAAATAGCATAATGATTGAATAATCATTTCAAAAGCCCAACTACAGCACCACAAGGCAGGGAAAAACAGTATACTTTTACTTAAGTCAAATAAATAATTTATTAAATACGCCCAAAGGGCTTTTACATGACAGGTATAAAATAACTATTCAAGCGTTTCATTACAAAATAAATATGTATCTAATGAATAAATAATTATTTTTTAAAGGATCGAATTACAATATAAATAAATAAAGATAAAATATATCATAATAATATTACATACATACGTAAGTAGATACGTTATTAAATATTTAAAATGATTATAACAGTTTTAGGGGAAAAAATAAGTAAACAAAAGGTATTGTAAGTAAAATACAAAAAGTCAGTGATTTTATCAGCCTTCAAACAATGTAAGTTATTTTGATTTTGTCGCCGTAAGAATTTTAAATCTGAAAACTGACAATGGAAAATGAAACATATACATTTTTCCATACTCGTTTCCGAGCCGGTGTAGTCTGACGATTGGTGAATTCACAAAATAATGCTGTCTGCCAGACATTACCATCTATAATTATCATCCACTTATCATCATCTGATGGCGCATAGGGCAGTGTTCTAGTATAACAAACGCAGTGTATCTTGATAATTTGTTGTAAAAAACATGAAAGCAAGATCTTCAATATTTACGCTTCAGGTGCCAGTAGAGTGACGATGAAATATATACCGCACCTGTTCGATTCCCGTCGACGCTGGGAATCGAACTTGACACGGTAGGCAAACGCGGTGACCACTAGACTACGTGAAGGTCTCAATTTTTCATTTACTTCGTAAAATAATAATATTTTTTTGTTTCGGCCATAAAATGAGTTTTTAATTTTATTTATCTTTTGTTAATTTTTATTTTATTTTATTCAGAAAACATACAGTCGTACAAAATAAGTATTAAAAACAACATTTTTTAAACATAAAAAGACCAATTAAGTTTTCATAAATTAAAAAGATATAAACATTAAATCTGACAAAAAAAAAAAAAAAAAAGAATTTTAAATGAGAAAAGAATAATTGTTGACATTTGCGTTATTATTAGTTCATAAAATTCATTATTAGTTCTTTTGTTTTATTTAGTTCATAAAATTGACATTATATTCCAAGAGATGTAAATATCTATCAGAACAGTTATTTTAGTGCACGAGGGTACTGGATGTGAGGCAACTCTACCTAAAAGAGGCACTGACTCACTTCTGCTCGAACAATAAGGAGAGGTCTCAGCAAAACGTTTGTACGAGGTTTTCCCAGGGAATGAATTATGTTAAACCCAAAACCCGGACGACTTTTGCTCGGAGACACCTCACACAGTTAAATATTTTGGAAGAGCGTATTAGGCTCTCAAGGACAAAATCGATTTTCAAAAAAGAGTTTTAGGACTGGATCTTCCTTAGGGGGAGGGATTTGAGAGGGAAACTCCTCGATGGTTTTTCAAATATTTGTGATGGTTTTATTAAAATTTTATTTTTTCAAATATGTTTTTATTGCATGTTCATTTTTTATATTTAATATGCCATGTATTTTTTAACGCTGTTTTTGTCGGCCGCCGCGTTAGCCTACCATACAAGAAGTCTCAGGTTCGATTCCCGACATGGTTGACTTGAAATATTAATTTAATAGGGTGTTTTTACACTAGAATATTTCATAGTCCCTGGACTGATACCTGAAGCGTAAGACTGCTCATTTTATCTTCATGTAACAAAAGCGATCAAAATACACTGCGATAGATGTACCAATGCAGTGTCCTATGCATCAATGGGTGCGGAATGAAAATGATGATGACGATGATTTTGTTATATGTAGTAAATATGGTGATATTGACTGTTAAAGTGTATATTCTTCCTAACTCAACACAGTACTTTTATTCCACGGAGTTGGAACTTGTGTGTCAATACATGTTAAATGAACATATTGTGAATATAGTCAATAAATAAAATAAAAAAAGCTCTAATTTTTACCGCGTGTAAGAAAACTTTTTTATATCCGATTTCCCACAGCATCGAACTTCCTCATGGTAAGTAATGTTTTACTGTTTGTCTAAGCCTTATTTTTCACATATTTTTTTTTCCAAGTATTTTAATAATTCAGGTAGGTACTCAAGTGCCTACTTAGAAAACGTCCATTTAATAGTGAATTGCCGAAAAAGTCCTTACTTAAAATAAAAAGTTGAAAATCTATAGAACACGGATTACCAAAATAACCTTTCCAGTGAATTCTTTACCTACGATTTCAGGAAAAAATCTCTACAAAAGTAGTGTTCTATTCGTAGAAAAGTTACTTGATGCAGTTATTGCGCACACGTTTTATGGATAATTTATATAGCGCCGTTTTTGCAATATAATACCCACCTTTATGTGTCAATTGAGGACCGTATTCTCATCTACAAAAAATAAAACTTTCAGGAGATGGTTTTGTTATGATAAAAAAATAACTACTAGGATTTTCACAAAAATAAAACTTGTTCATAAAAATTCTTCATTAAGGACATAAAGGACTAACGGAAAATGTTTGAATACAATTGTATATTTAAAATATTTACAATACTTGTACCTACTATTAACTCAGAATAAGTCTTGTCTCTTTTTTGGAGAAGAACAGCATTAAAAAAAAAACAAAATACTCAACTTAAATAATGTAATAAAAACTGTAATAAATGTCACTTAATTATTTGTAATATAATATATAATTAATAAATAAATGCCTTGACTTCCGTATTTACTTCTGAAAATAACTTATCTGACTCTTTTGAGATATAGGCTCAGCCTATTTAGTTTTTTTAAAATAATTAATTAGCTCTGTTTTAATGCTAGTGAAATGTGCTATATTTATTTTAAGAATTTGAAGAAAAGTACTTTACATTCAATTTATTTTTAGGAACTCAAAAATATGTAGTTCCTTTAGTACAAAATGTTTTTTTAAAGTCTTGAATGCCTATTTTAATTTTATAAAATCGAGCAGTGGTTATATTCCACAAGAAAATCAGTGTCAGTACCTGTTCGAATTTTGATTTTGGAATTCGGAACTTGCTTCTATTTGGGTTACTGTCCGCTCTACGTCACTTCCGGACTCCTTGCCAGCCTCACCTGTCCGCTTCGTGTATTGTGAAGAAATCGGGGTCGCCTTCTGATGGACCTCAATTTGTAAACACACACCGTCGCTAAACTATGCCCAGTGCGTACCAAGTGGAAGAGAATCTTACACCCTGAATAAAAACTGCTCATAAATGGTTGTAAACTTTTACTTCGTACCATAAAAATTACTAGTTATGTTTTAATTTTGTGGTCGAGCTTGCGGGACTCAGAAGTGCTAGTGAAATTTAAGTGGCGGGCACTTTGTAAGGTAGTCAATAAATCGCAAGTCGACTTTCTACAATATAGGACTTTTTTTTTAGGTGGCTGTATTTTGGTGGTTCGTACTACTTTACATACACCGCCCTGAGTATGGAAATGCTAACAACTGACCTCGGCTGGTGACTGCATTCCAGATTTAAATTTGCAGTGCAATACATAAAAAATAAAATTGCTTTTAGCGCTTTTCCGCATTCGTGTGTGGTAGGTAGGTACTAGGCACCTAACTAGTAAAAAATATTTCAATACCAAGTTAAGAATTAATTATTTATTCTATGTTTTTATAAAAAGGAAATAAAACGCATAAATACATCATGGTAAACTTCCGAGCAGTTTTAAAAAATACAATCTATTTTTTGTTTTTGCGTTTTCCAAAAAAAAGTAGATACCTCCAAAAAAGCTTCTCAACCTAAAATACAATAAATTCAGAAATTAAAATAAACCGTAGGTATCAGAAACATTGTCGCTAAGTATTTTAAAAAAATGATAAATTATAAAATATTAAAAAAAGAAATAAATCATACCCCTGTCCACACCAGATGGTGCATAGGGCACTGCATTTGTACACTAAATGCAGTGTATATCGAGTATCTGTCACATGATGGTAAGGTGATCAGTCCTATGCTTCAGGTGTCAGTCCAGGGCTGGTATTCCAAACGCTCTCGTGGCCGTATTATCTCGTGTATTTACATACAAAATACACGAGAAAAACGGTTTTCTCGTGCCACGAGAGTAGTTCAGAATAGCACCCCAGGAACAATGAAATATTACAGTTCAAAATACCCTTTAAATTAATATTTCACGTCCACCTTGCCAGGAATCGCACCGGGATCACAAGAATGATAGGCAAACTTGTGAAATGATTCCCATTTTCTAATTTTTAGATTTACAATTTACAATTCGTTGAAAATGGTCTCGAAATTAAAATATTTGGAACGAGGCGGATTTATCTCCACTCGATTTTTTATTCAGGAATTCTATCCGAGACAAGCCATCGAGTCAAAAACACTCGTCCAGGGTTTTGGTTCTATTTCACAAACAAATTTGTATCATACGCCTGCGCCGCTATTCCGAGCGCTCTCGCGGCCGTAGAAAACACTTTTATCTCGCGTGTTTTGTACGTAAACACGCGAGATAAAAGCTTTTTCTACGGCTGCGAGAGCGTTTATAATAAATACCGCAAAATATATCTAGCTATTTAACATGAGAAAATCATTTCTACGTACGATAAAACGATAAATTTCGCATGCTAATAAATGTAATAAAAATATCAATCGTTGCCTCCACCGAAGATAGGATTCCAGTTTAGTGGCCCTTTGACAGCTCTGCTTCTAGAAAGTTTTGCATGAGTACCTACCTACGGACGCGTCCAGCCGTTATCCAACGAAAATCGCACTCGAACTATTAAGATTTCCTTTATTTATTATTCCGACGGCACCTATTGCCTATTGCCCATTGCCCATTGCCTAATGCTCGAGTGTTTACGTATTTGTGTTTCGCGCACATAGCCACAGTTAAGTTACACGGTGTGCTAAGCTTTTATTGTCGATTGTCTGTTGATGCCGATGGCATCTTCTCCGCTTTTCTACATTTTCCATAGTGCACGATGGCCATAGCCAGAGTAATTTCCTTATTAGATTGTGCTTATAGCGGGATGATTTAATTTGTTCTGTGTTTGTAAAATGCTATTTTAAACAGTAAATTTATTATATAAATGTAAATAAATGTGTCGGTTAACATCAAAAATGGATATATCCAGACTAAGCATTTTTTCGCAAAGAACACTTTTCTGATACTGATTATTGCTATTCGACTAAATTGTTATTTAGACTATATGTAGGTCTGACGTAGGTAATAAAAGTATTCTACGTTATTTGATTTGATTGATTAGACGTAGTTTCCGTGTAAAACTAATATATAATTTGGATGTAACTCATTTTGATATATCGGAATGGATTTAACTAGTTTTGATAAAATTAATTCGTGGATTTAAACAGTTTTGATCTAATCTATCATTGAATGTCTGTGTCAGGGTTGTCACTTTTACGAAGTAAAAAATAAATAAAACTAATCGTTTTGAGTGTTATTGTGTTATTTGAGTGTTATTGAGTGGATGTTGCCGATTTTGATATAAAATCAAACTTCTGACAACAATTATTATGGTATAATATTGGATTTTCCCATTTTTGAAATAAGTATTCTATGTAAAACTAAACTTTTAATCGTGTTTCCACAAAAAATGTTTTTTTAACAATTTTGGATTTAACCAATTTTGATATGCACCGACATAAATGTAATCAATAAATAAAGAAAATGTAATAAACAGTTAATTAATTGTATTATATAAGTGACTTTAAATGCTCTTCTTGATGTTTGGAAATCGCGATGGGAATCTTCCTCTTATTTATTATTATAAATTTATTTTATTTATTTATTTTTTATTTAAAAATTTATATACATATAAGTTCAGTTTGAGAAAATTACAAATACATTAAAAAATTAAAAACAAAGATTAAGAAAATAAAAATACATAAAAAAAAATACACTTTTCTTCAGGGAGGGTTACCTTCTGTTTTTTACTTCAATCCGTCAGCGCTTATAATCTTCTCGGGTTATCCCTGATCACTGGACTACGCAGTTTTTATCAGGTCATGGTAAATTTGATGAAAAATTATTTGTTTTTAATATTGTTTATTCCTCTTCGTGCTGCTGCAGATATCCAAATCAATCTTCTGAACACATTCTGTGGTCTTGTCCCTTTCCCCCTCTCCGTGATTACCGAATGGAGCTTTTCGATACTATCCGTGGCCCTGTTATAGGTCCTGTCAGATACACAGATCTGGTGACTTCCAAAAATAATTTAGAGTAAAAAATAAATTAATTTAATTAAAAATCTTAAGAAAGGAAAAAAAATAAAATGTGATATGTGACGGTGATGCTTTACATCATAAAAGGAGTCTCATCCTCGGAGGACCACTGGTTAAACCTGAGGATGTTAAAGAGCTCGCCCCCCAACTAGCGGTCTGATATTTTACGGATCTGGGCTCGCATTCCACACATTAGCCAGGGTCTTTATAGACCTGGTGGTTTTCTGGATCTCCTCTACCCCTTATAGAGTAATCAATTTTTAAACAATAATTTTTTGGTGCGACGACACTTTGCTTCATATAATGGCCACACTGATGATTAAACGTCAAATAGTGTATAAAACTGCTTCTAAAACGGAAATAAAACTAATACGGTTCGGTCAATTCAACCTAATTAAGTGTTTTGGGTAATGCTTAAGGTCGCAATAATGCTCTAAATGAAAACCATCATGTTTTATTTCACGTGTTCATATTTTTTGGCGTTCAATCATTAGTGTGGCCATATATGAAGCAAAAATTAGTCGCATGGAAAAAATAAATATCCCAAATCAATCACTTTCTAGGGGATAGAGAAGATTCATAATAATTGCACCCCGAGGTGCTATTCTGAACCGCTCTCGCGGCACGAGAAAACAGTTCTTCTCGCGTATTTTGTATGTAAATACACGAGATAATACGGCCGCGAGAGCGTTTGGAATACCATCCCTGGGGCCACCCTGGGGCTTAGAGGGTGAGAAATATTTACGGGGATCCGTCGCAATAGATCTTTACAGGTCGCGGTGACGTCAGGAGCTTGCACAGCGCTGACTCCTACCTCTAAGAATAATAATAAGTGAGTAAATAAATGTTCGCAACATTATAAATATACAAACTAAAAAAATAAAAGCAGATTTATATATCACGGGACCACAGGACCACCAGCGCGGTTCGTTTGTTCTAATATTTCAGAAAAAATGTTAACATTTACGTGAGAAATATTTTTTTCAATAAATATTTCGTTTCGACCATCCGGGATCTCTTGCAAAACGAATAAATGTTAGAAATGTCAATACTGGCACTTTCGTGTAAGTTTCTTCAAATTATACTTTCTTTGTTTCATACAGCTAATTATAATTAATTCAAATGACTATGTATTTGTTGGAATATCCGCTTACATTTATAAGATTCACGATTTTAACCACATTCATTGTGAATTAAATGCCAAACGTCACGATTTTCAAATTCCTTAAGATTTATGCACTCTTGTAGACATTTCTTTATTTTTTCCAGTCCCAAGTAACGTGACAGGTCATCATGGTGAAATATGTCGTGACATTTACTTTGTGAAAATTGTCATCTTCTATAATGTTATGAATATTATTTTATAAAGCAAGGCTGGATTAGGGCACATGATAACATATTTAAAAAATGTTATGAAAATGTAATAATTAAAAAAATATTTTTTCTTTCTCAATAGACAAAAAAAAATATTTGTAGGTTCAGATTGATAAAAATCAGTAAAAACTTTTTGTACACTAAAAAAACATCACCACTGAAATAATAAGAGATAAGCAGCCCTGAAATAAATGCAATTTAAAAAAAAAGTTGAAGAAATTTTAGAGTTCTTTAATTTCATCATCATTACATTTCCGCACCTAATGGTGCATAGGGCACTGCATTAGTGCACCAATTGCAGCGAATCTTGATTTTTTTTGTTACATGAAGGTAAGATTATCAGTCTCACGCTTCAGGTACTAGTCCAGGGACTATGAAATATTCTAGTGTAAAAACAGTCTTTTATATAAATATTTCATTTTTCTTTTTTTTTTTTTTTTGCACTACAACAGGCCAGGAGGCCTAATTACAGTGGTGAATTACATCTCAGAGTACCCAGGCTTGAGAAAAATCACATTTTAATTTTTGTGTTCTCACCGGGAATCGAACCCGGAACCTTCCGTGCGTGAGTCAAGCGTCTTGACCACTACACCACGGAGGCCACCATGTCGGGAATCAACCTCGAGACCTCTAGTATGGTAGGCAAACGCGCTGACCATCAACACCACGAGGCCGACAATTATAATTTACCCAAATATTTATATTTTGGTGGTCATTTCCAACGAGTCATAAATATCTTACGTAAAAGAACGCAAATATTTCTTTAAAAAATCAATAATACGATTTTATTAAATAATTCTTACCTTACTATTGAAATTATTACGATATTAAAAAATCTTTATATATATGCAGGTAACTTCAGAAAGTAGCATTTAAAACAACTCAAAACATAATTATCATTTCTACTAGAACTCTGCACTCTAACACTAAATGCAGCGCATCTCGATCATCTGTCACGTGAAGGTAAGGTGATCAGTCTTACGCTTCAGGTGCCAGTCTAGGGACTGATATGTTGCTAAGTAAAAATACCTCACAAACAAATATTTTCCATCAACCCTCGCAAGAATCGAACCCAGGACCTCAAGCATGGTAGGCGAACGCGTCAACCACTACAACAATAATTAATAATAAAGATTCTTGTTTAAACAGACATACGATATAACTGCTCCACAAATGTGTAGCTTATGTTATGTTTTTGTTATTTAATTGTACGTTTTATAATATAAATAGTATAGATGTACATAAATTAAATATAAACTTAAATACGTAGTGTTTAAAACTTTCTGAACATTTTGTTAAGTATATTAAGTCTTCTTTGTTTATTCTCACATGTAAAAATATTTAAAAAAATAGTATATTGTTAAGTGTCCTCGGCACGGGTAACCCCAGTGAGGTCACATGATTTTTTTGTTAATCTTTGTTTGTAATGGAAAAAAATGAATAAATTTATAAATGAATATTTACTTGGTGGCTTTATTGCTTTACTTGATTTTTTTGCTTTACCTTATTTATTTGAAAAAGTAAATTTTGTTAAAAAGAAAGAGCTATTTTTCTTCTTTTCGATATTCAGTACAACATCAAGCTCTACGGTATGAATATTCGTTCATAAATTATACTGCGTGACAGAAGATAAATCTTAATTTGCAATCAAGAAAGAAATTTCGATCTTGGATTGTTGGGAGGCTTTTGACACCTCAGCCCCAGTTCCCATGGCTTACCAAGAGAATAAGGCTCTATTCACACGAATTTCGAAAGGCAGCAAATGATTCGCCGTACTTGTATAAATGCCTACAGCCAGGTAAAAGCGTCGTAAATTGATGTACTCACCTAATAATAATACTCATTCAATAAGGTAAATAATGTTAGATAGTACTTTACATTCGAACAAATGATCCATCATCATCCATCACATCCCTTTACGTACAGTAGTGGTGCATAGGCAACTGCATTCGTAAATCAAATGCACCTTTTTTTATAATTTAATATTGGTAAAATGATCAGTCTTACGCTTCTGGTGATAGTCCAGGATCAATGAAGTATTAAACAATTTATTTTTTTAAAGAATAACTCGCTAAGCCTCTATTCAGAGGCTTGTTAGAACCCGCGACGCCAGTTTCACAGTTAGCCGTCTAACCAACTGCTCCACGGCGCCCGTCTATCAATAAATTTAAAATCAATATTTAAAATCTGCTTAGCCGGGAATCGAACCCAGGACCTCAAGAATGGTAGGCGAACGTGTCGACCACTTCACAGCGAGGCGGACTTATCTCCATTCGATTTCCGTTTTCGGGATTTTTATCTGAGAGCAGCCATCGAGTAGGAATCCAAAATATTTTAAATGTATCGTGTGATTATACAAAAGAAGATGCCGAATCTGAATTTTACATATAAAATATAGTATAAACATATGCACATCCGAAACATTATTCGGTAGATATTATTTAGACTACTCAAGCATTACTTTACACATAAATAATGAACTGCAGGATATGGTGGACCAATTTAAATACCTCTGCAGTATTCTACAAAGTCTGTAGACTCAGATGTGGAGGTGAAATGCAGGATCGAAATAGCACATTCAACAAAATGAAAACAATATTTTGCAATGATAAATTGAATTCAAAACTTAGGCAGATAATGGTTAAATGTTATGTTTGGTTTGTTCTGTTGTATGGCTCAGAAACCTAGACTTTGAAAGCACACACTGACCGGTATTCAAAATATGGGTTCACAGAAGAATGCTTTGTATACCTTGGACATATTTGGTCAGCAATGTAGAGGTCCTAAGGAGAGCTAATTACAACAGACAGTTGTTAAAATGTATAAAGTTCCGTAAGATCACCATCTTGGTCACGTCCTGCGCGGAGACAAGTATAACATCCTCCAACTTATACTAATGGGCAAGATTGAGGGACCACGTGGACCTGGCAGAAGGCAAACGTCTTGGCTGCGCGATATGAGTGGACCGGAATGAGATGTGTAGAAGAGTTTTTCCGGGCAGCGCAAAAACACAGAGGCCTTTTCGAAATGATTCCCAACGTCGGGGACACCTGATTTGGTACAAGAAGAAGAATAGTATATCATTTAAAACGTATTTATTTTGTGAATGTCTGTAATTATTTTAGTATAAAAGTGATTGGTCTTGTGTGAAAAATATGAATTACATTCAATCGAAAAAATCACAAATATCGCATCAATCAAACAAGCACTATTTGGCCATGGCATTCTCTGAATGTTTCTCACATTTTCTTGTACTTTCTCTCCATTATTTCCACCAAATTTACAATTACGAAATTTATTGCAAATAAATGCCAGAAATCTAAATCATACCACATTTACCGCCAAACGTCTTCTTATTTATTATACACAATACGTTTCTATACATATATGTACATGTTTTGTTCATATTTTCCTTTTGATGCACATTCGTATTCGGAGCTTTGATAAAATAAAAATAATAATATATATTTGTTAATACTTTTATACATTTTTCAGTGAAGTTTTGTAGAACGTGTAGGTTTATTTTCGTATCAAATTCCCGAGGTCTGTAGTGAATATTTATATATTACAAGACAGCATTTTTTTAATTGAATAATTTTGGTCAATTAATATTCACATTTTTTATTTCATTTAAGAACACTTTATTTGACTTTTTCTAACTGAAATATCTTAAAATCAAAAATAAAAATAGTAAAATGAGTAATTCAAAAATGAATTAATGTTTTACAATATAGTTAATAATAAACTTTAAATCCTGGTAGTACAAAAATGTTAAAAGTAGATTTTATGAAATACCTGTGTTTCCTTTGAACTACAAAATATAATGTTTTTGTACAATTGTTTGATAATAATAATAAAAAACTATTTAACTAAACTAAACTTACATACATAAAAAATTGAAAATGTATGTAATTGTAACAATCTTTAATAGCGGAGTAAAACAAAACTGTTTTTTTTTCTTCATAAAACACTTATAGAATAATAATTTGTATTCACGTAAGCAGGACCGATTTCCTAAATATAAAAAAAATATGTATTTAGTTTTGATACAGACAGAAAATTAATTGTATTTTAACTTTACAATAAAAACTAATCGTATTGGTTTATCGATCACGCAATAATTTACATATTAAATCGCCATCAATCAGCTTGGTGATGCCTATCGTAAGGCGAAAATGCTGTTAATAATCATATTAAAAACAAAAATAATAATTGCAGAAGATCAAAAAAAAATGTATTTTTATTTCCTAAATAATTTATGTCCGTCATTTTGTTAAAACCAGTCATTTTTTTAAATCGGAAAAATAAAATTAGTTTAGCTTTATGCCAATTTAGAAAAAAAACTATTTAAATTTCAAAAAATGTCCGAATGATTTGTAATAGAAAAATTATTGTTCCACTACGATAGTTGTACTCAATTCTCGTTAATTAATTACATCCTATAATAAATGAGGTGTTATTGATTGCAAAAGTTTGTTGATATATCTAGTGGTGTTGAAAGTGATCAGCAAAAAATATAAGAAGTAACTATTGCAATGAGATGGTTTCACCAGACGCAAACGGCCAGATTTGAACTGGAATTATTACCCACTACCACTTTTTCTATGCTGTATGTAAAAAAGGAAATTGCCAATAAGTTACCCAACTCGCTAAAATATTAAAAATAACAGATTAGAATTCCATTACTAAGATGGTTTGGTCATGTAGAACGAATGGATGATGAAATAATAAAACACAAGAATAAGAAACACTAAAATCTTACATTTTGCCTTGCATATGAAAAGAGAAGAAGCGAAAGTTTATTCAAAATAAATTTTTACGTCCTTATGATATACTCAAATTGTATTTCAATTTTGGGGGCCATTTTTGATGAGTTGTGAATAATTCACTATTAGAATATAGGAATCCGGTTGTGGTAAAGCGAATTTGAACCTCAGACTTTTGATCTTGAGACTCCGCGACACTAGCCACGGGACCACAAACATATTTTTAAAATATGTATCTCGTTAGTAACCTGTAATTGAAGATGTTTTAAAAATATATTATTTGAACTTTTAATTTTTCATACAGAAAACTCGCTTTTACTTTGTAGACAATTGAATATGACTATGTTAACTTCCCATTGTGATCGGGGCCCTGGTATCGGTAATATTTATACTCGTATCCATTTAGAGAAACGGCGCGACTTAATGGTACTAATGGCAAAAACGCTTGCCTCGCTCATAGGGTTTCCAGGTTCAATACCCAGTGACATTGCAATAATCGAATGTGATTTTTCTAAAGCCTGTGCGTTTTTCTAAGAAGAAGTAAGGAATTCTATGGCAAAACGAATTGTATTCTTGGAAGTCTTCATATATAAATTCAAAGAAAAAAAAAAATTAAGGCAGCGATAATAGCATTTACAAGGAAGCTGTAAGAAAAACTAAGTAACTGTTTTATCGATAAAATATATCGACAAACATCAAGGAATCCTTAACCTTCTCATTTTAAACACGCATTCCATTCTACGTAGTTACTTAAATTACTTTAAAACTTTAAAAAAATTATTTTACTTTAATTTAATTACTTTAAAACAAAGTGAAGTCTGTAATTAGTCTTACTTTTTAAAATTGTTATTTTGTACCTTGTATTTATAAAAAAGACTGTATGATTTCCTTAATAAATAAATTATACGTGAGTACCTCTTCGTGGGTTGTGCCCTGTGAGGTGTTCACATAAAATGACAAAATGTATGTATTATGTATTTGTATGAAAGTAAAGTAACACAAAGGCGATTATGAGAATAGTATTTTTAGGTACAAGCAAACGTGCATGAAATAATAATAATTATTTTAATAAGTAGTAACACATAGGTATGTGACAGTGCAAAAAACATTCACAGTAAATAGTGATGCCTCGAAATGACGATACAGGAAACAAAACATCAAAAAATTTAAAAAGCCCCGACAAAAAACTTATTTAAAAAAATATCAATAATTCTCAAGTATTCATTATTTTGTTTATCATTTATCATATTTTGCTATCCTTGTACTTTGTAATATTATGATGGTTTTTATTTTAAAAATAATCATAAAAACTATAATGCGAAATCTTAATGCTTCTTCATCCATTATTAAATTCAAGATTACACCTGCTAACACGCAACTTTACTGTTCAAAATACTAGGAACTAAATTATCATAAAATAATAACCTTACATGTGCAATTACTATATTGCGAGGTCTAGCTTAGTATAGAAAATGCGAAGAAAATTAATTATGCTTTTTATATTGTTTGATTCGCGTTATTTCTTATGTACACATATAAAGGACCACTGCAGTCAGATAAAATTATTTTCATTCAAATAACCATTCCACGATGTCACCAATATTCAAAATATCAGCTTACCCAAATGGGAATGTTTAATAATGCTTTGATCATCAAAGTTTAGTTAAAAGTCGCTGAAAAATAAACTACACGGTTAAATAAAAGCAAAAATACAATATAAATACCAGAGTATTTCTTAAAGACTTCTTTTAAAATCAGTTCTCAACAATATCGACGTTAATTTTATATTATTGTTAGTTTTTTATATAAAGTACATTTAATAATGTATTCATATTTTGTAATACTATAATGTAAAAAAATATTTATTTTTTAATGCATAGAATATTCTGACACTTATTTTTCTTACTTGTTACGGGTATTATTATACACAAAGCTTTTCAATGTAATAAAAAATGCAAACATACTATGCTTTGTGTTTGTCTGTTTCTTGTGTTTTTTATGAATCTATTTTATAATATGTAAATGATTCTTTCTGTCCTGAACGAGTTTATGTAACTCCTGGAATAATAAAAGGTGTACATATTAACATGTTAAATAATTATGCACCACATAAAACATTCACCAGTTAGCATACTCGTAGACCAGAGGTCCGAGGTTTAAGCATTAATTTATTTACTAATAGGTATGAAGTTGAAAATGGCCCCAAAATTGAAAAATTTGAGTAAATCAAGACAAAAATCGCTTTTAAAACATTATTGGTTTTCTCGAAAGGCCTACATACCACATACATATAATATTTTTACTATAATTACAATTAATTACGATAACATGTAGATGTCACTGTACACATTTACCATAGTAGTTGCACAAAAACATAACACCAACGTGCTGATACGACACATGCTATTAGAAGCATACACCAACGTGCACTAATTATTACTTAAAAAAATGTTTAATTGTGTGGGATAGTTGAAAACCTTCGTGGTGATGACTAAGATATTTGACCTACGTACGGAAGGTTCCGGGTTCGATTCCTGGTGAGAACACAAAAAATGAATGTGATTTTTCTCTAGCCTGGGTATTCTGTACTGTAATTCATTACTGTAATTCATTACTGTAATTGGGACTCCCGGCCTGTTGTGGTATAGAAAAGGGGTAGTGGAGGAAGGGAGAAGTATGAATTGATGAAACCTGTTGGAGAGACGGGTACGTCTCGAAACCGGTAGATATAGAAGAGTCGGTTTCTAAATATTTAGTGAAATGCTCAACCACGAAGTTAATGCTTGCAACATTAATTATCATATCTTTACATTGTATATAACCTACCAGTACACCCAGTAACAACAGGAGTATCGCAAGGATCGGTTTTAGAGCCATTGTTGTATCTCCTATATACAAAAGATGTGGTAAAAATAATTAAATCTTGCGGATTATGGGCTCATTGTTATGCTGATGATACCCAAATATACTTTTTCTGTAAGCCAATCGATAAAGACAATTTACAATTAGCCATCACTCAGTGCATTGGAAAAATAGGTGAGTGAATGGCTGAAAATCGGCGTATCCTTAATGCATCAAAAACAGAAAACCTTTGGGTTGCCCCACCAAGAAGGCAATATATGTTAAAAGATCTCTCCTTAGACACTGGACCTGATATTATACCCACTGTTAAGCTTTTAGAGGTTCACATTGACTCTGTACTTTCGCTTGAAAAGCAAATCAGCAAGACAATCAGTGCTTGTTTCTATCAGCCAAAGCAAATTAAGTGTATCCGAAAACTTTTACCTAATGAAGCAGCCCGTCTTTTAGTAAACGCATTTGTGATATCTAGAGTCGATTATTGCAATGGAATATATGCTGGCTTACCTAAATGTAAAATGGAGCTATTGCAGTCCATTCTGAATGCAGCTGCCAGGTTAATATTTGGTGTATCAAAGTACGATCATATTACACCGTTGCTTCAAAGTCTTCACTGGTTAAGTTTTCCAGAGAGGGTCGAGTACAAGCTGTGTTGGTTAATGTACAAGGCGATGCATAACACGGCTCCTCAATACCTTAAGGAACTCTGCGTTCCGGCGAGCTGGCAGATAGGCGCCTCACTCTCCGCTCAGCCTCCTGTTCTGCTGTAGGGAAGGTGATACTACCTCATTCACGCAACCAGACTTCCAAATTTGGTGATAGGGCTTTTGCAATAGCCGGACCTTTGGCGTAGAATGCTTTGCCTTCAGAAGTTCAAAATTGTGCAACTGAATCCCTTTTCAGAAAAAGAATTAAAAACTTGTTTATTTGTGAAATCGTTTCCTGACACGAAAAGTGCTACTTTTTAGATGTAATTGTTAGAAGTACCATTTTATGTGTATTACATGATTTGTAAAATTTGTCTGTTAGTAAATAGTAATTAAGAGTTGGCCTATTGATATACCTTATTTTTTATTTAAGTATAATATACAGCGCCCTTGAAATGATTACTCACGAAAATGGCGCTATAAAAATTGTCGAAATTTATTATTTATTATTATTATTACATTATTCGTTTGGTCAGCATTTTGTCGCCTCATATCACGGCGACAAGTTCATTGCCTGCGTTAATATATTGCAGTATATTCACAATACGTGATCCGCTTACAAAACCGTTTGGCGGAATATTGACTTAAGGTTTTACAAATACACGAAAGTTGATTTAAAGCACGTGAGAATTCCTTGTCTACTTTCTTCATTGTTAGCGAATCGATTCTTCTTTAGAGGAATTCTTCCACATTATTCCACACGACAATAATACCCAGAGAAGATAACCAATGTTTATTTCTTTCGACGTTCAATCTATGGAGGTTATTTATTTATTTTGATATTTTTAAATACAGTTTTATTGGGTTAAGTGCATTTCAGCTCTGTAGGTGAAACCAGTGCTGAGTAGAAATGTTTTATTTAATAATAATTCAATATGATATTAGACTAAGCTTGTTCCCATATTCGAAATGATCATCACAAATAATAATAATAAAATATATATGATGGTACTTTTTGCAAACCCGGCAAAATCCATCTTTCTTTATTTTGAGCAAATCGCAATAAACCGATACAATACTTAACTTCAACTTTTTTTATACTTCAATTTTTTATTATAATCAGTAAATATTTTACACGTAAGCAGTGGTGATATAAGCAGTATTATGTCAAGAAACAGTAGTGAAATAATAAATTAAAATTATACATTCCAACTTTACAATACTCAAGTAGAGGTTGCCATGTTTGCAACAAACCCGAGAATTTAAAAGTCAAGTTCTTACAAATAAAGCCGTATTTTTAACTGATAATGTTATAATTACTGTACAAATTGTATTCTGAATAAGTTTAAATTAATATCTATTTTTTTTTTAGATTTGGGATTTTTCCGGGTTTGCAAGTAGTACCTTCATATATATATATATATATATATATCTTCAAACATGAAACAATATTCTTACTTAGTCACAAGTAAAAAAAACAATTAAATGAATTATATGCACAAATAATAGAAAAAACTGGTTTTCATAATAAATAAAAACCCATTTAAATATTAATACGCGAAACTGAGAATCGAATAATGTAATCAATAAAAACAATTTTGATGTGAAAAACAATGTCAGTATTTATGTCAAAAGAGTCATCGTCATCATTCCTTTTCCGCACCTAATGGTGCATAGGCCAGTGCATTGGTACACCAATTGCAGCGTATCTTGATCATTTTTGCTAAATGAAGATCAGATGATCAGTTTTATGCTTAAGGTACCAGTTCAGGGATTATAAAATATTCTTGTGTAAAAACACCCTTTTAAATCGGGTTATGGTCCCGTGGCTAATGTCTCGGACTAACGGTCCAAAGGTCCGTGGTTCGAATCCCACTCTACCCCAACTTAATTCCTATTTTATAATAGTGAGTTATTTACAACTCGTTGAAAATGGCCCTCAAAATTAAACATTTGGGTAAATCATAAAAACGCAAATATTTTTTTTCTTAAAAAAATAATTTAAATCAACCATGTCGGGAATCGAACCCAAGACATCTTGCCTGGTAGGCAAACGCGCTGACCATTACACCACAAGGCTGACTAAAAAAAAATGATTTAAAAAAACATAAAGAGTACCTACTATTTACGTTTTTTTAAAGCTCTATTTTTTAACTTTGCCAAAAGATTTAAAAAATATATTAATTACTAACATCATAATCATCACTTCCCTATCCCCACTCAGTGGAGCATTACGTCTCAGGTACCAGTCCAGGAACGATGATGTAGAACCACCTTTAAAACACATATTTAACTTTTGTATAGAGTCGAGCCCAGGATCTCAAACATGGTAGGCGAGCGTACTAATCACTACACTACGAGGCAGACTTTTCTTCACTCGATTTCCTTTTACAGAATTTATAACTGTGAGTAGAAATACTTTCGTAAACTAAAGGGAAATACTGGTAAATTGCCTTAATTTTTTAAACCTTTAGAAGCTATGCGAGCAGAGCGGTTTGTATTAAAAATATTTTTTAAATAAACTAAGGCAATTAGTCTAATAGTGTTATAGAATATTTCCGGTTTTGTTTTAGTTCAAAATATTATTAGTTAACACAAACAATTTTTAGTCAGTATTTTTCTAAATTCTCCTAGAAAACGTTTGTTTTGATTATTTTTATAGTGAAATAAAATCATTGCTCGTGTTTCCTCTCAAGTATTTTGTAGGTAATATGTGTAGAAATGTAACTTTAAACCTAATTATTTGTATCGTGCTTTTTAACTCTATTTGTTTAGACTTAATACCATCGATATATAACATGATAAAAATAATACACGCACGGAGAAAGTAAGTTTTTCGTTGAATCACAAACATGTCAGCAAATTTTTAATACAATTTTATTAAATTAGAGAAAAACATCAATCACATTTCATATTTTCACAGATCTTCTAAAACTTTCCGATAGAAGAATTCTAACAGACCTAATATTACTTTATAAAGTGATCAATTCATTCATTGTCTGTCCAGATTTGCTGGAGTTGGCGTGTTTCCGTGTGCCTGGTTGACATATCCACCACAGATTTCCTTTTTGTTCTGCAAGTTCTAGGACCAACTATCACATGAAATCGCCTATCCTTAGGCTCCCCAGATATGGTAATGAGTATAAGGATAAGACTGATATATTTGGTTCTGGACTTAATAGTTATAAAACTACTCTGATGTTTTCCTTTTTTGCTTTTTCATATTTATGTATACGTTTCTGTAATATTTTTGGTTTCTTATGTGTATTTACTTATAACTAATGTTTTAGTTACGCATTTTTATTATTAACTTGTACGAGTATTATGCACAGACGTATTTTTTTCTTCTCCATATTTATGTACGATGTACAGGTTAAAGATAATTTATGCCCTTTATCTAAAATTTTAATTAAAGGTTTAATATTTTTACATTATAAAACCTAATTACATTATGTTATAAACTTTCTTTATAATAGGTACAAGAATTTTTTTTTTAATTGGTAGCAAATTTTGGGGCGTCATTGACCCAATGAACATAAGGCAAAACCACCACTGGCTTTTACTATCAAAGTTTGTAATCTTTTTGTTTTTTTATTCCTTCGGTTATTAAATAAACGCATAATGATTGTTATTGATTACCCCTTGCTTCATTATGGCCAGTAAAGCACGCAGGAGTGAAGTTCTTAAGTACAGTTTAACTGTTCATAGACATTTAATGTTGATTGCAATTTCCGCCAAGCATGTAATTTTCAGGTCATCGATCTCTCTACTCCATCTTGTGCTCAATCTCAACTCTATTACCGAGACTGTCTATGATTTAAAAATAATAACTCCTGTATCTGATGCAGGTAAAAGTTAAATGGCTTAAGGCATTTTATGATATTCTTCGTCAGTCGATGGTCCACTTCAGAAAAAAATGATAAATAATTGCTTGTTTTCAATTATGTATAATTACAACTAATTTACGTTCCTGTTATCAACTACTAATAAAAATTGAGTGTTTCAGTGCTGCAGAGCAGCGTTTATTTAATAATTAAAAATACATAAAACAATTTGTTATCCACTAAGTCTAAAAACTTTTTGGTGGGACACATTTTTTTTAATGATAGGTTTATTTTACATTATTATATTTATATTATATTAATTTATTTATTAACGGGCACTATAAAGCATTAAGAAGATAATTCTTCAGTTATTTTTTTTCCACTTGAAGATCTTTCATGTTGATGTTGGTTTTTGGGAGATCATTGAACAACCTTGGAATAACGCAATTTAATGTTCGCTCTCCAAAGTAATTAGTAATTCGGGGAACGATCAGGGATCCCTTAGTTTTTAATCTAGTGTTGCGAGTGTGGGAAACTTTTTTTTTATATTCCGGATCAACAAAAAGATCTAAAATCAATTTGTAGATCACTTAGTGTCTGAAAATATTTTTCATCATTCTTCCCTTTCTACAGCCAGGCGCGCACTTCATTGGTAAACAAAACGCAGCGTATTTCGATCATAAGTTACATTAAGGTAAGGTGATCAGTCTTACACTTCAGATGCCAGTCTAGGAACAATTTAATATAGCAGTTGTTGCAAAAAAAAAAAAACAATATTTCATGGACCTCAAGAATGGTAGATGAACGCGTCAATTACTACATAACGAGGCGGAATCATCTCCACCGCAGCCCGAGTCTAAAACACTCGTCCAGGGGTCTGGTTTTATATTACACACAGAACTGTATCCTTCACCCACCGGAACACAGAATGATTCCAATTACAACATACACCTAAATTGAAAAATAAAATTTAAAATACACGTTTATTGTAACACCTTACAGGGTCAATATATGTATATCTGCCTCTGTCGAAAATAACTGTGTTCCTCAAATTTGGTGCGGGTAACGTGTTATAACTAATCAGACACGATACATCGTGGAACACGATTTTTTATCATTTCATGTTTTTATTATTCCGTACTCGCCAAGGAATCTTATTAACAATCAATTGTTTCGAAAACAAGACACTTTAAATACCACTTCAATTTTAACACAAAAACAAGGACACAAATTATATTTTGTACATAATAAGATTATGTGATACAATATTTAATGTTCATGACTTATATAAGTTGCCATAAAATTTCGTGCCTACCCGTTTAAAATTTTATGCTGTATTTCTGTAAGTTGAATTCAATTTAAAAAAATGAGTTTGGACGGTATTTTTTTTTCTTCTTCTACTTCTTTGTCTTCTAGTAGATCTGTCGATCTGTTCTACTTAGACTACTCAGACTCCCGTGATGAGGCCCAACTATCCTTTCATCGCTCAGGGGGTCTACCAGGTGGGCGCCACCCGGAAGGCAATTCTTTGACTGCTGTGGACACTATTTTGTTTTTCTGGTCTCTCCAGAATCTTCTACGAGATCTGCTCCAGTGCACTATATCTTCGATTTCGCACGTTTCCCGTATAGTCATTTCTGACCCGGTCGTGCAGAGTGTTTCTCGTAATCGATCTGAGGATCCTCATCGCTGATGTTCTTAGCAGGTTCTTCGTTCTCGTGGTGTCCGCTAGTATTCCTACGAAATATGTCAAGATGAGTCTCACACATGTTAAAATATTCTCATTTTGCTTTAAATCCGCATGTTTTTATTTTTCCATATCATTAAATATAAAAAAATCAAAATTATAAAAAATCAAAAAAACTCATCTGGCTCAAGAGAAAGACGTCTACCGAAAATCTGTCTTTTAGAACGTGGTTTTTTATATTGATTTTTTTGTACTTTTCTTTTTTATTTGGACATTTTTTTTTATTTTCGATGTATATGGGAATATATATTTTTTTATAATAATAAGATAATAAGAGTGTTTATATAGAATTTTAGAGATATTATGTACATACAGGGTGTTCTTTAAACCCTGTCACATCCGAAACCACAATGATCAGTGAGGGCAAGAAGACATATTAGCATATTTAAAAAAATATTTAGGACAAAGAAATCATTTAAAAATAAAATATTTAAAATAAACAAATGGTTGCTTACTTCTGCAGGGGAGAAGTGAGGGGAGCGCGGCGCAGTATCAGCCTGTCCCCCCTACCTTGTTTCTGCCCTGCTTTTTTGATAATTTATTTTTTTTAATTTTATTCGTTCTAAAAAAATATTTTAATGTGCCAATATGTCTTCTTGCTCATACTGATCATCGTGGTTTCGGATGTGACAGGGTTTAATGAACACCCTGTATATTATAACTTAACTATAAGCACCTGCTGACGAAGTGCATTTTATGCAGTTCAGTGGGACTTGATAATTAATATTTTATTTTTTGTATGCTTTTGATAAATAAAAATAAAAAATAAAAACGCTTTTAGACATCCTGACACTTAAGAGGCTTTGTTGACTTGATCTCAGACTTTGTTGTACAAACCATTATGGCTGGATGAATAAATTCCTAAATAGCTAAAACTTGCGATTTGTTCTATTGATGCATTGTCAATAATCAGTTTACACCCTTTACTCGTAGGTTGTCTTGTTATAACTAAACTTTTTGTTTTAAAAACTGAAATAGACATATTGAACCTTTGTGATAAAATATGGAATTTGTAAAACATGCATTGCAAGTCGTCTTCGGATTCACTGTGTTCCTTATTTAGTTTTTTTTTCTAATACAGCATATTCTTTTTCTTTATATTTTTCTATATCTAGGTACTGCATATCTAAATACTGTACTTTATTTCATTTCTTTATACTGTGTTTTTTGCACTAAATGTTGCTTATTGTTTTATATTATTTATATGTAATAGCCTTGTGGGCCTTAAAATGAATACAAATATAAATGAATTAAATGTTAATAAATAAATACACGCTACAAAATATTTACAACATGGTCACAAGTAATGGAATGTTGCTCATCAAAAATTTAAGTGAAATATTAATTTGTGCAAAAAGGAGAATTTTGCAAATTATTTAAGGTGATTTAAAAATAAATAATTATAATATTTGACTGACTCTATTGGTCTTTGAGTTTCGATACATTCCGTCTTTTAATTTGGGACCAAAGTGAAGGCGGAAGGTATTTTTCAAATGTACCTACTCTATAATTATATTCACAATGCAATGACCTCAAATTTGGCAACTTTCAAAACCCGTACCGATACAATATTTCATTAGTAAGATTTTTTGTGCTTGCATATATTCAGATAACTCTAAAATATGCAGGTAGGAGACCATTAACAGATTCAAGTAGTAAAAATTAATCACTTAATGACTGTGAGTTGAACCTACACCGCTTATAATTACAAATGTTTATATCGATCCATATTTGCTTAACAAGTTTAAGTAAAATAATATGAATATTTTTTGTCTATATTCAGGCGGGTAAAAAATACAGTCCTGTGTGTGAAATAGAACAAGAATCTTGGACGAGTGTTTTCGACTCGATGGCCACTCTCAGGTAGGAATCCTGAAAAACGACATTTTGAGTAACAGTAGTAAGAGCGTTCGCTCACCATATTTAAGATCCCAGATCGTTTCCATTCCCGGCAGGGTGGACGAAAGACATTGTTTATGAGGTGATTTTTACGATGATCATTCTGGCACCTGAGGCGATGATCAGATGATCGAGATACGCTGCCTTAACTTAACTACGTAGTGCCCTATGCTCCATCAGTAGCTCAATCACAAATAACTTTCGATGTGCTTAAAAACATGCTAAGCATTTGAGTGATCACAATAAACAATAATGAACATGCTTAAGTTATCGCAGTCATAAGTCAACGCATGTGTAATCTCTAAGCCAACGCTCGTATCGGTTTATTTTTTGTTTTCCTCGTAAATAAATACAGTTCGTTAGCGAAAAATCTTTTTCAAAAATTTATTCATCCATTTTCAAGACATTGCCATCCAATTTAATGTTCTAATTTTTACCGCGCGTAAGAAAACATTTTTTATAACCAATTTTCCTGTAGGGCTGAACTTCTTCATTGTTTTCCTTTTTATTTTTTTGTTTTGTTTTATTGTTTAGTATTGTAAAAACGGTTATTTCGTTACTGTATTGATCCTGTATTTATACTTCATGGATCACACCGTTTATTATTAACATTAACCATATTTATTTGTCTTATTTTCATTCCATTTTATTGTTTTTCTGAATTATGTTTTCAACTATATATAAATTATATCACATCTATCGTCTATTCAACGAGGAAGTTCAGTGTATTATATATATATTTGTTTATTTGTCAAAAGACTTTTAAACTGAGCCAAAATTTAAAAAAATATGTATCGCATTGTCAGCGCTATGATTTTTAAAGCGTTGTATTTAAAAAAAAAATTAACATCTCAAGTTCTCTTCCCCTTCTATTCGATGAGTTGGCTGATTGGCCAGTTGACTGGAAGAAGAACTAGTGACGTCAAACAAATAAGTTATTAAATCATTTCTGTTTATTCCAAATGTCAAACACTTAAAATCATTCATCCAAACTATCCTAAGCCCCTAAGATACTTTTGAAAGGCAATTATACGAGTACTTTAAATTCTTCACAGGACTTTCTCGTTTTTAACAATTTTACAGTAACATGGCGTTTACAATACTCTGGAACGTACCGTTTGTGAAGTCGAAAAAATCGCTTTCCTGCATATTTTATGTTTTGGCGTATTTTAGTATAGTTCAGAATTGAATATACGATATATTATTTGTGTTTTATTATTAGATTGGTATTATCAATATGGTTTTTGTATAGTATGTAATTACTTCTTTTAATTAACTCGATTTTTTTATGTTCATTGTTTATGGTTTAACACCAGCCTGAAAAGCCATAATAAGTTCGTGAGTGTGTAAAATTAATTTGAAATGAATAAATAAAATCATTAAATACACGTTTAAGTTTAACCTTCCTTATTTATACTGTCGGAATCGAAAGTAGGTAACCCAAGATGCTGTGAAGTGTACTGCTGACCATTATAAATCTATATTCTTATGTCAGACAGGTGAATTGTAAACTGCCCTTGGATTGCTGTAGTTAATTAACATTCCGATATTTAATACCGTTTGCATTGTTTAATTCGATTAGAATTTTTCATATAGAAAAATTGGATCGTTATACCTATTTATTTAATTTTTGTTTAAATTTATCTACATCAAATAAACTATTTATAAATTAAATATGTACAGGGTGTTTTTTAAACCCATGTTACATCCAAAACCACGAAGATCAGTATGAGCAAGAAGACACATTGGCACAGTTAAATAATTTTTAGAAACACTAAAATTTAAAAAAAAATATATAGAAAAAAACAAATGGTTGCTTACTTCTGCAGGGGTGAAACGAGGAGGGGGGGGGGGGGTCTGAACCGCACGGCCGCGCCCCCCTCGCCTTTCCACTCCAGAAGTAAGCAACCATTTGTTTGTTTTCTATATTTTATTTTTTAAGACTTTAGTCGTTCTAAAAAAATATTTTAATGTACCAATATGTCTTCTTTCTCAGACTGATCATCGTGGTTAAGAACACCTTGTATATATATATATATATAAATATATACATATACAATATTAGTCGCCGGAGGCAAAACTAGTAGTTTACAATGGAGTTCGACCGAATTGCGACCTCTCAAGCTAATGTGTGGTAAAACGATATATGATGGGTGAACAGATGTTAAGATCCGTGTATTATGTAAGGCTGAGACGAGGATTATCGACAAAATCAAGAAAGGAGTGCTGCGTTGGTTTGGAGATGTAGAGCGAATGGACAGCGGAAGAACGGCTTAAAAGATTTACGGTGTGAATGTTGATGGATGCAAAAAACGAGGAAGGCCGAGAAATAAATGGCACGACCAAATCCAACAAATACTTGAAGACGGACATGTCAAAAGCCTGAATAATCGACGTGTGTGCATGTGAAGATTTATAAATGTAGAGGAAGCGAGGTATGTATGCAAAGACAGAGTGAAATGTCGTTTAATCATTTCTGCCTATGCCTACGGGGAAGCAGCGTGATGGGTTGTTTGATTGTTTATTAGAGCACACATAAGAATATGTTTATGTGTGCCCAAATCATAATTCAAAATAAAAGAAAACTAACAAATTGATTTTTGGTGTTTACCTCGCATAGCACTAATAGTTTTACAAAACACCTGTCTTACGTACATTGTTTTGGAATAATTGGATTTGAAATAAAAAAATATGCTCAGTATTCAACTTATTCTTAATTTTGAACCTAACCAAACCAAAGAACGAAAATCATATCTCTAGAGCAGCTGTTGCTGCATATTATTTGCCTGCTACCGGTGAATCCCCACTCCGGTCCACAACACGCAACAAACAGGACTTTATGGTGCCCGGGGAATCTCAGTACCTAACATTAAACATGGAGAAAAACAAAAATCTCTTTTAAAAACAAAGACACTTAATTATAAATATAACTTATATTTTATCAGTAATAATTTTATTTTATGTATTTGGAAAAACAAGAGAAGATTTATAAACAATTCACATCATAATAGTAATGTATGAGTCCAATTAAAGTTTTTCACGAGTATGCAACACTTTCTGTAAACATATAATGATAAAAAAAAAATTCAATTCAATTAATTTTCAATTCAATTAATTTATTTTAAATATAACATATACATTACAAAAATATATTCAATACGTACATATTCTAAAAAAGAAAAAAAATACACGAAAGAGATTCATGTCAAAGTAGTAGAAGAATCCTGCTCCGGAAAACCCCTTCGGATACATGGAACAGATCAATATCCAGAGCGATGTTGTTCAGCATAGCGGTAGCCCTTCCAACAGGCATAACCATAGGCAGGTTGGTCCTGAATATCGGAATATTAAATAATCTATGCTGACGCTGTCTTAGGTAATTATCAGGAACATACAATGCTCATCATAATTTCAGAATTATCGATCATACCGCGCAACAATCGATAAAAATGTGTAGTCAAATACACATTCCTTCTAGTCTTTAAACTGTTGTAGCCATGCATACCCTGGAGAAACTCGGTCAGGTAGAGCCAAGGATAATACCCGCACTCTCTCATGTAGAGATATCTCAGAAACTTCTTTTGGATATTCTCTATCATAAGAGAGTACTTCAGTTCATGCGGCCCCCAAATCATCGAGCCACTCTCGAGTCTACTTCGCACCAAGGAGTTGTAAAGAGTTTTCAGTGCGCGGGTATTTTCGAAAACCCTGGCAGTAAGCAGAACAAATCCTAACATCTTCAATACATTACCACTGATTGTCTCTATGTGTTCATGAAATGTCAGAGTGTTTACAAATCTAACATATGAACGATTAAAAAAAAATATATTACGTTCGCAAGGCGCAAGAAGGAATGTTAAGGATAAGGAAATATTGGGATTATGATAGTATAGGAAAAAAGAGATTTTGTAGAGGAGTTTAGTTTATCCATAAAAGTTATCTGTGACAGAGATATTTTTTTTATGTTTCAAATTAGAAAGTTTAAAATGAAATATATTAATGGAGAAACTAATATTGTTATATTCTGTGCAGCTACAATTAATGAAGGAGTTTTGACCGAAGTTATCAAATGTGTGCAGGATTGTAAAAATGACAGATTTATCCGGTGGATCTGGTAGTGCAGTTTAAATGCATTTTTTAAGAGATAAATACTTTAAATTGTATTATTTAAGATCTTGAATAGAAAGCACATGTCAGGAATAGTTCTTCGTTTGGTGAGAGAAGGCAGATTATGGAAAGAGGAAGAGTCGTCGTATATTTTGCGATATATATTCGTCGAACCCTCGTATAAATGCAGATTTTGCGTTATTATTTGTCGTATTATTGCGATAAATAATTTTCTGCTCTCCACTTGCAGGTAAGTAATGGAATGTATAATGTCAGTACAAATCGGTATGTTGTGTTGCTACCTTTAGTAGACGCCAACAAGAGACAAGGGCGTGTCGCGGGAAACCAGTTCATACAATGTACGAGTACATTCTACTCGTACACCATGGCTAGAAGGCGTGTTCTTGCTCCTAACTTTTAGTCGCAAATTACAGCTGTTAGCTGCCATCAAAGATAAAGGCAATATTTTCTTTTATGTTACAAATAAAGAAAAAAATCGACAAAAGTGTTATTGACACACGACAAAACCATACTATAGTGTCCATGCGGCTCGGCTCCGAAATCATCTCTCATGCACTATCAACGATGTTTCTACAGTATCTCTGTTTAAATCTCGCCTGAAAAAACATCGCCCTTTTAAAAACACTAAATATTTTACAAAATACGCTCCCCCACCACATAGATGCATTTTAAGGCCTTTAGATATAGTTTAAACTTTTTGAAAATCGCCCCAGTCGCACGACGCGACGCGGCGTCCCGAGTGCGATGAAATCGGATCTAGAAAAACTTAATATTTTTTTTATTCTTAATTTATTTTAATAAAATACAGTTAAAGTAGGTGCACTTCAGTTTTAATACATATGTATGAATCGGGTTGTGACCCAGTGGCTAGTCCCTTAAACTTACATATCAAAGGTTCCATGTTCGTACCCCGATCTATCACAACTTGATTAACTTTTTTTTTATGGTAAATTATTTAAACCTCGTTAAAAATGGCCCCTTAAACGGAAGTATTTGGGCAAATCATACGAACGCAAATGTTTCTTTTTATTAAAAAAGTAATTATATTGCTCTCCAAAAAAGAGACAAACTCATTTATACTAAATCATCATTAATACAAGTATCGATTTAATTTATATAATAATAAAAAAACAAGAAATACGTGATTTCAAAATAACATTGCTAAATAACTTTGATATGTTTTTTTTGTTCTTATTGTTCCGTGTTAAGGGTCGCGATTATGAACGACTATCTTTATAGGTATACACTGAGATGGTATAAACTATTATCGACATTTATGTACGAAAATGTGTATACTAGTATGAAAATTCAAAGTGTCTTCGTCGGTAACCGGTAATTGAACATGTTTAGAAAAAAAATGTAAACATGCTCTATTTTTCACCCAGAAAACTTAATTTACAGAAAAGTTAATCTACAGAAAATATAATCTACAAAAAAGTAAATCTTTGTTTTTAATTTTGTATAAAATCATTAGATTTTATATGACCATGTACATGTAATTTTCTTAAACTGAACGGTTTGGGTAGGTAGGAAGAAATTGCCTTAAGGCAATATGCCCGCCCTTATATGTATATAAAACAAAATAATTCACAGAAAAATTAATCTCATAAGAATGAATCTCACCCATATGATAAAGGTTTCATTTATTTTACTTCACAAAAGTCAACAGATGGAAGAGATGAGGAAATGTGGATGTTCAAACATAGGCAGAATGGTGAATGTTACACAGTGTGTAAAGTGGCCGCTTAAACCAGCCAATGACAGGTCATAAGCCCTGTAAATGCCTAGACTTCCATATTCCCTTCTCAAAAATATTTTCCCTCTCTGTTGAAATAAATTTAAATATGAACAACTCCCTAGGGAAGAAATCCAGCCAGTCTGCAAGCATTTGGACATAATCAAACATTGTTCAATAAAAATAATTTTACTTTGTATATAAAATCGAATATAAATTTTAACTTCCCATCGGAAGAAGATAAAGCAAAAGAAAAAGATAATTCTGTGAGAAATAAAACTAGAACCCCGGCCGGGGTTGTAAACAATTGTTACCAATAATATAATGTAAGTATTAGGTACATGTTCCGAATTTTCTTCTTTCGTTTGTTTAAACTTTGATATAAAAGTTTCAGTGTTTTAACCATCGCAATATTTTCAGATGAACAATTAAAAATTATTCATCTGAAAATATTGCGATTGAACCTGATCTAACATCGTTCACAAAAAAAGAAGTTGTGAGTGAAATTACGAACCTGTTTATAAATGCGACTATTGTATTGAGTTTCACTTAAGATGAATGTCCAGAGCAAAAGAAAATGAAGTTATTACTATCCACCAACGACTCTTTTCGTGTTTAACAAGTGGAGCAAACAGTCTAACTAACAAGTCTAACGTGATTTCCCATAGCAAACCGCGTGTTGTCATGCGATAACATTTCTATAAGAATGACTGAAGTTTCTAATACTGATAAATCAAATTATACTATTAAATACATTTATTCTTAAAATACAAAAATGTATTAAAACAAAAATATTAGAAGAGAACCCTAGAATGCGCAGTCCTAGTTTTATTGGATTTCTATCTATGCGATATTTACTGTGTATTTTTTTATAGTGGAAGATATAATTTGGGCTAAGTAGCTCAACTTTCGTGTAAGAATATATTTTAGGAATATGAAAACATAAAAAGAAATAAAATTTTCAAATTGGGCTTTATTTATTTTGTTATTTTTTGTGTGTTTTTTTTATGTTTATAAGTTAATGTAAAGGTAAAATATTGTTTATTGTAGACTGATGTGACTGTATTAGAACATCCACCTGGCAAATTCCTCCAAGAAGCTTTTGAGTCACAAAGATTCAAAACAATAGCAAAATCTTTGTAAAACTAAAATACCACCAACCGAAAATACCACATACTTACATATTTTTTATTATTGGCGAACAAAACTTTCCTTTTCTCTTAGTATTTATATAACTTTTGATTTAAAATGTTAAAAAATAGCTTTTGGGCTAGTTTGAAAATGTCGTTTATTTAAACATGAAACAAATCTCATTTCTTTTCATTTGCGTATTTCATTTATGAACATTTTTATTTTTCCCTTTTATAAAAATATTTTAAGTGCAATGTAAACAAACAAACAGCATAAAAAGCGTACTTAAACATGCAAATTCGTTTTAAAAGTAAATACCATGGTATATTATATGTACTTAATATGTCACCCATTGCAGCAACCATATTTAATGTGGAATTTAGAAACCGTGTGGCGTTTACTTAGTAATCGAACATAGAAAGTGATTAACTTTCGTATTGGTATCTACCAATTCCGCGTGAACATTTTTTGATTACGGAAGACGTTAGTGTAGTAATTACATATCATACTCGACTTCCTCAATCAATTACGCAATTATTTGATAAGAAGAAACTTTATTCGTGCACTCCCATTGAATACAAAATATTTGTCAAAACTTTGGACGATGCAAAACTTTCGTGGAAATATTATAAATCGAGGCTTTACTGACAGAATGCATTAGGCCATTAAAACAAGTTGCGGGATAATCGAATCAAAAGCTTTTTTTCTTTCAACGGATTATCTCTCCATCAATTTTTATTATTTTTTATTTTTAAACCTTTAAAAGAGTAATCTTTGTTCTAGGAATAGTATAAAATTTGAAATCAACATATTGCATTAAAAAATATTTGAAATATATCGCTTTACTGACAAAATGAATTATATATTTAAAATATTGTTAAATATAGGTGCAAGATGTTGATTTATAATTTTATGCTATGCCTAGAATAAATATAACTTTTTTAAAGCTTACAAAAATTTCAAAATAAAAGAAAATTGTGGGAGAAATAATGGGTTGAAAGAATAAAAAAGCTTTAAATGCGATTATCCCGGAGCTTGTTTTGAAGACTTAATTCATTCTGTCAGTAAAGGGTCGATATATAATGGTATTTCATATGTTTTAATTCCCTCCAATAAAGGGCACATAAAAATTAGCTAAATTGATCTACATATAAATACGTATTTTCTCTTTTTTGCACAGCAATAGGTATGACTAAAACTGAAAAACTTAATTTTATCAATGTTTCAAATAAATTTATAGGCATTTATTTAACTGTGTTGTGTGCCACTCTAAAATTTTCAAGTGTTGTCTCATATACAGCAGTAGAAAACTATCTTCTTTTTTGAAAATATCCTAGCTAAAATAGCCTACAACCTACGCGGAAGTGTGAAAAATCTTGGTGTATGGCTGCAAGAAGTGATGCATTAGTGAAACTGAGAAGCGTAGTCTAGAAGCCTTCAAAATGTGATCCCAGAGAAGAATACGAGGAACTACATAGAGATACCATATTACAAATGATAAAGTACTTGACAGAATTAGCAAATATCTGATCTTGCTATATTCAATATGTAAAAAAGAGGTGCCGATTATATCCGTCCGATGAAACTGCTTTGCATGCTATTGTATGTACGTATATGAAAGTAATAGGGAAATATCACATACCACGAATATCGATAAAAATATTTGAAATCAATTTAAAACAATTAACCGTAATTAAAAAAATATGGATACTGCGCAGAAATGTTTTCATATATAACTTTAAAAAAGAAAATATTTAAAAAAAACATGTCACTGGAAAAACGCGACATGTTTGACATTGATAGTTTAGATTCGAGACGATGTTCCATGAAAATTTGAATGGTTTGGAACAAAGTTGAAAATGAACATGAATCGTGACGTATTAAGGGCGTGGCCAATACAATGACCGTTTTTTCGAGAGTTAAAAACTTATAATTTAAAAATATTTTTCACACTAGGTAGGTACTAATAAGTAGCAAAAAATATTTTTTTTCTGGACAGTATTTCATAGACCCTTATTACTTTTAAAATGTTTTAAAAATGTGATGTTTCCCTATTGTAGAAGGTTTGAACCACAGAGAATGCCCCCGCCGCGCCAAGAGTACGAGTATGAAATAAGATATGAACTACACAACATATTTCGCTTCATTTTCATTCCTCTCCTATACTAAATCCTCGTCCTAACCCAAAAACTCCTTACCCGTTCTCACATTCTATGCATTCCTTTCCATATCATGTAATAACATAATATATTACAAAAGTAGGTATTTTTTATACATCTTTACGTACAAGCTCTATTTGCTCACTGAAAACAGCTGTATTAGAAAATATTATATCAAAAAGTACAAATTATTACCAACTTTTCACCAATCTGTTTTCGGTTGGTTAGATTTGGCTAGAAGATATGGCCTACCAAAGTGTTTTAATTTTTGTACTTAATTTTTAAATATAAACAAAATATGTTGCCAAGTTGAAACAACCTACAGAGAACCAAATTAATAAACAAGATAAGGTGTACTGCAAACCAATCCTCGGGATTGAAACCAAAAATGAAGCTTTACCTTACATTTAAAAAAAATATTTATCACAAATACATGTGATAAATATTTTATTATAATAGATCTTATTTTGTATTTCCTCTTTATTTTAATTTCCTGGTATTGCGGATTTTAGGAAAGAGTTATTTATGACAACTGGCACAGCCCGCGCACGTGGCTCGTCTCTCCGCCTGACCGCGCGTTGATGCTTCGGGCGATTATTAAATTTCTCGAACGAGTGAAATCTACGCCATTGTTTCCACTTGGGATATTTCGGGTTGTTATCTGCGCCGGATTGGTTATTACTTTTCTCAGATTAAACAAGCGGACCAATAATCACAGATAACGAGAAAAAGTTCCCCGACCCAACAAACGACTCAACACTTTGGATCCTTCAATCGCATTAAAAAACCTTTAGAAATCAACCCTCCAATTATAATTTTGTTCATTAGATTGATTAAATTTTAATATTTCAATTTTCTTCCATTTTAACATGTTTTGATTTCTACTTTATACAATATTTGATTTGGCTTTGTTTTCATTATTCAGTAACTTAATTTTCTTTCTCGATTTTTTTTTGTCATAATGTTATTTGTAGGTCTACTTTCTATTTTCTACACACATTATGTATCATCATCATTATCATCATCGTTACCTTTCCGCTCCTAGGGCGATGCAAAAAGGTAAGATGATTAGTCTTACGCTTCAGGTGTCAACCCAAGGACTATGAAATATTCCAGCGTAAAAATACCTTTTTATATAAATATTTTATGGCTACCATGTTGAAAATCGAACCCGAGACCTCTTGCGAGGTAGGCAAACGCGCTACCCATTTAATCACAAGGCGGAGATGTATATGAAATTCAAAATAAAAGAATCTTTATTTTTATTATATTTTTTTATTCGGGCTGTAACATATGACATTATTCATTTATTTTATTTAGGATTTTTACAGCTTTTGCATAAAAAATAAGAAGACATATGTATATTAACAAAACTATAGCCAATTAAAAAACTCCACTGTAAATCTAATAATACATAATAAATAAAAAAAGACTTTACGTAATTGTATGTGTGCGACGTTTGTATTCATGTGAATGAATCTGTATGTGCGTGTGTGAATGAATAAGGGTGGGTGCGTAAGTAAAAAAAAACGTATAATTTGAAACGTGTATTTATATAGAAAAGGGTATAGAAAAGAGCTTAGTAAGATATTTGATTGTTAAAAAAAATAGTTTGTACCTACTTTCGAAACCTTTTTGAAAATATTTTAGTTAAATAATGTTATAATTGTATTTTTAAAAAGTATGGTAAACTTCAAAACCTTATTCTCAAAAAAAAGCACTTAAAAATTTAATTAATACATATTGACCTGAGTGGATTAAAATAAAAATCAGGGAAATTTTTGGTCAAAGTTTTGAAGACTAGTACAAATATTGATATAATAATAACCTAGATTCAATGAATGTAAAAATTGGTTTCCTACTACTTTTCGACGGTGTAGTTGGTTTTATGAGAAAGGGCTGTACATAAAATTTTTATTTATGTAAAAAAAGTACATTTTTGGAAATTTGTGACATAATGCCTCCTCCATCCATTCATGTCTTCAATTATTAATAATAATAAAAAAGACATCACAATGTTCAAAAGGGTTAAAATAATTCCTGGTTACGGTAAACAGCAAATTGATTTAATTTATAAATAAAATGTTTTCGTACCTATATCTCATTATATACCGAGATACTAAAACGACTCGAAATTTCTCATGCTTGAAATATTTTCACATACCGAATTGTAATTTTAGCTGATTGCTTTTAAATCCATTTCTATTTGTAAAATTATATTATTTTGAATTTAAGTGCTGGAAATCACGCCATGTCGTGATAAACAATGGACAGAATCTCTACTAATCTCTTCAAAGCTAGAATGCGAAAATTCGAAGACACTTTCAATGACAAGCTAAAAAAACACTCTCGAATATTTTTTGACGTAATCTGAGTAACAACTTACATATTCCATATAATATTGTGTAGTTTTTTTTTATGAGAATCTCTTTAATTTTTTCAGTCACGTGTATGTGGGACGTTTTTATAATTAAATCATTGCATTACAAATATTAAGTATACTAAAAAAAATAAAAAGTTATCGAATTGGTATTCACCCCGCAATGCTCCATAATTATTATGAATTTATTTAAAACAATTTTTTTGATTTTAATGTTGATAACCCTTTTATTGACGTAGGTACTTAAGGTACTGTGAATAAAAATATTTGGTTATTTTACATTAGAATTAGTAAAAGTATTATCCATAGTCAAAGAAGAAATTGAGATTCCATTTTGTAAAACAGCACTAGGACTGGCATGCAAATGCCCTTGCTCCTAAACTGTATAACTCCCACTTTAAAGACACAACGGAAAATTATCATTTAGGCCTCTGTTCTTCTAATAACTCATTTATAAACTGGGTTAAAAATATAAATGTCAATGTTTTCTTTTCCAGGTAAACTTTTTATTTGTTTTCGTATTTATCCTTAATAAAATTATCTAACTTTAATTTGTCAATTTTTACTCTACACCTATTTTTTATTTTTTCAATTTATTTTTTTTAAGAGAATGTAACATTGAATTTTTATTTTAAATGTTTTTTTAAAAATGTATTTACAAATGCATCTACACTATAGATTTCATAATGTATTCTAGATTTAGTATACACCCACAGGCCACGCCTGTGGAAGATTTTTTCGTTTTTTTAATAAAAAATGTAAGCAAAAAAATTGTAGCTAAATAAATTACGCTCTGAGTGAAGTATATCGTGTCTAAGTTACTCAATATGAAAATGCCTTCTGCCTCGGAGTTTTTCGAATCGGATCTTGCAATAATTACAAAGAAAATCTAATCGAAATACGCATTAACGTTTGTTTTGAGTGATGCCGGTTGCATCATAGTACCATTTCTCACTTTGTAAAATAGTTTCATCTACTGAGAATTATTTCTCAGAAGAACTGAAGTAATTAAACAGAGATTTCTCGCAATAACGAGATCAACTCGTACATACAAAAACTTGTATTGCGCAAGCTGAGAGAAGATGACTTTAATACCGTCTAAAGGTTGCATTCTAGTGGTCACATGCCCTTCATAAATGTAAAAAATTTAAGCCCCGATGATTAATTAGATGGCTCTGTAATAACTGTGCTTAACTTACTAAGAAAATGATGTATGTATTGTATGTACTCGTATGTCATGTGGATAAAGGGTATTCAATAAAGGCAACTATTAATGGCTAAGGTTAGGTTACACAAAGCCCAGATTATGATAAAAAACTTAAATAAGATGAATAGCGATAAGTATTTTTATTAACATGAACTCATTTAAACATGTACTGTTACATTTGTATCGTTATGTAATAGTTTTAAAGAGCAAATTATCTAATAATACTAATATTTCTTAATACATTAATACAAGTCCTTTATGAGAGGCCCGTGGAATATCATTAGGGGTATCCATTCTTTTCTCCTTCCTCTTCGTCTAGAACTGTTTATCTGTTCCTGCAGAAAGCTGCTACTCTTGGAACGTTGAGATCTAACTGTCTCTCCATCTTTTAGGCGATCTACCAGGAAGATGATGACCAGGCGGAATTTTCTTAGCTGCGATGTAAGGGATTCTGAAATTGTCTATTGTGTTAACATGATCTCTCCATAATCTTCTTCGTGCTCTGCTCCATCGCAAAACATCTTCGTGTCGTAAGTCCATCTTATTTCTTTATCGCGGATTCAATTTCTAAGCGTTCTCCCCGTGATTGGTCTTGAAGTGTTTATTTCCGATGGGGTATCCCGTCAAAGTTTTTCTAGTTATATTCCACGTAGTGATTTGAGCATAAAAAATAATATTTCTTGATTTTAATGACTGATTTAGACACAACTCCTTTTTAAAAATGAAATAAATCTAGTCCTCGATAGGAGCCCTGTGGCATACAGCCTAGAGTTAAAATTATGTACATACACTTTAAATCGTATTTTTGGAGTGGTTCTTTCCTTTGAAATTGAAAGTTGTCAGGTTTCGCTTTAAGAAAGTTTCCAAGCTTTCTATCTTAATGTCATTGAAGCATTTGATGAGAGACTTCGCCAAATCATTGATAGTTAAAGGTTCATAATGCTCATGGCAATTGGCAGACTATAGGTACTAACATCCAGTGGCGTATATAGAAATCATAAGGACACAATACGCTATTAATAGACACAAGAATTTAAAATAAACATAATCGATGTTCTTTAGATACACATATAGAGTAAGGGCTAGCTTGCAGACGATCAACTCTCAACATAAGGCTGATTCTATTCAATTCTAAAAAGTGCTATTAATACTTTAAGTATACATAAGAAGGTTCTTGTTTTGTTCAGCAAGCTATATTATTTGACAAGATGGATGAATTTAACAAAATGGATGACACACTAGCTTACACTACACTAAAACTAGATTACACGAAAAGCAAACATCATCTGTTTTTTTTTATCTGAATTGATACCATGTAATCTTAGAAGTAATTGAAAGTTTCATATATATTTTGGAGAGAAAATTCTAATAGACTGTATTGCCAAACATGGTAGATCTCTTACATTTTCATTATAATCGAAGACCAGTAGCTCAATCACAAATAACTATCGACGTGCTAATAAGCGACTTGATAACAATTTCTCACCGTGGTTGTTTGTCGTATTCGCGATCACAATGGAACATCCGTGAATACCTAATATAAAATGTCAACATATTTACGTTTCGCGACGTATAATCCTGCTGCGCAATTACATATTTGAATTTCACCGGTGAAAATATATAAAATATTCAAAAACTGCTATTTTTATTTATTTATTTATTATTAATAATGCTATTTATTGGATTTAGCCAGCAGTTGGCAAGCCAAATGTTAAGAAAAGCAGTCGCCAAAGTAATTGAAATTTAATTTTAACTTTTTACTATTAGATACTCCTTACTATTTTGCAAATGCAATATAATGTATTTTTTTTTTAGTAAACGCCGATTTTTCTCCAGTGAACTGTATTTATTTACGAGAAAAACATAAACAAACTGACACGAGCGTTGACTTATGACTGCGATAACCTTGAGCATGTTCATTATTGTTCATTGTGATCGCTCAAATGTTTAGCATGTTTTTAAGCACGTCGATAGTTATTTGTGATTGAACTACAGGTTTAATTTTCGTTGGACAAGATGCAATTTCGGGCTTTTATGTAAGTGCCGCCACTGCTAATATCATCTAGAGATTGATCATCCGCGTTTCCTCTCATTGTTCATCAAACCTTTGTTTTTACTCTTCGATGGGCGGATGTTACGCAACTACATCTAATTGTATATAGACTCAAGGCTGCGAGTACACAATATTCACGAACTTATAAAACTACGGCCACTAGTAAAAAAATACACAATAACATTTTTTGTTACCAGGTTGAACTTTGATTCTCAATTAACCTAATGAAGCGATTAAAGATAGAATTATTCATTGTTGCTTTTTTCGGACTATTTTTGCATGTTTTAATTCCCCAGTTTATTTATTTTCTTAGGTACAGTTTAATTTTATAAATTTATAATTTTCTTTGCACTGGCCATGGATTAGTTCTGCAAGGCGAGATTATCAGTAGGTTAAAACACTATTCTAGGGACTCTGTGAAAAAACACATTTTAAATACATTATGGTTTTAAAAATATTTTTTTATTAATTGTGCATTTATACTTATAATTCATTTAAACAATGTTTTGAGTTTGTCCAAATTTTCGTAGACAAGGACTGGATTCAACTCCCTAGGAAGCTGTTAATATTAAAATATAAAAACAGAGATGAAGAACATTTTAGAAAAGGTAATATAAAAGTCCAGGCATCTACAGGGCAAATGACCTGTCAATGGATGGTTTAAGTGGCCACTTTCACGCTGTGTAATATTCACCATTCTGCTCATATTTAAACATCTATATTCTTTTAATTCTTTCATCTATTGAAACTCTTTAACTTCAAAAACGTCAACAGATAAAAGAATTGGAAGGATATTGATGTTCACATATGGGCAGAATGGTGAATGTTACACAGTGTAAAAAGTGGCCACTTAAACCAGCCATTGACAGGTCATAAGCCCTGTAGATGCCTAGACTTCTACATCACGTTCTCTAGAATGTTCTTCATCTCTGTTGTAATACGTTAATTCATTTAAATGTTTTTTTTTTAAATTTGTGGTTACCAAAGAATATTTAATTTATTAAAGGTATAAGTATGTATTGATATATTAATAATATTATTTACTGTTGTCATTTCGAATATGTGATAAACAGGTTTAGTATAATATAATATTATATAATTAAGAATAGTCCAGAAGGAGCGTAGAATCATATTTGAATACATCGGACTGTGCAATAATTCCCCTACTATGCCTCACTTTCGCCGCGCGCATTCGTGATGCCGCCGCGTAATGTTGCACGATGGGAAAAAAATATAATTATAACACAAATGGAAGGTAAAAAAAAGCAATCTGTTGATTTCTCTAAAATTTTGAATGATAAATTATTCATATTGAGTTATTCCCTTTTAAAACATTTCCGTTCAACGCAGGTTTTCACCTAAAAAGCTGAAATGCGCTCAACCCGATAAAACAGTATTTTTAAATATTTAAATTAATTAACAAATATGACACGTTAACCTTGCTGAGATTCAAATCCGGGACCCCAAGCATGGTAGACAAACGCTTTAACCAGTGCACCACGAGTAGGATTATCTTATCTTGATTTCTTTTTCCGGAATTTTCACTTGAGAGTAGAATCGAGTCGAAAACACTCGTTCGGGGTTTTGGTTCATTTAAAAAAAAAGAATTGTATTATTTATTCATTAATTAATAATAGGTTCTTTTATTTAAATATTATGTACGTACTTGGTTTCTCTAGGAATGATATTCACGTGGGTGGTTGGATCGCGTTTTCAGAAATGAATGTTGATTTTACTATTTATTTACAAGTGGAGTTCTTTCGTTTGAAACAATACTAGTTCTTGTGTCTTAAAGGTGACCGAAGCGTGGTAAATATTTCACGGATGTGATTTCATTAATTATTTACCTCACCTTCTTTTCTGCGAACCATTATTAGGTATAAAACATAATTCAGAAAGCAGCGGATAGTTTCTTCAATTCTCACGAAGTATGTGAAATGGGCAATTAATGTAAGCAGTAATAATTAATAAAAAAATAAACTGTTATGTTAATTTTATTATTTCAGAATCTATAAAATGTATAATATTTTCTTATGGTGATTAAAATAAAACGTTAAATACGCTTTTTATGGGAAAATAACTTTGTTTATTTGCAGCATCTTCAGAGATTTTATCATATTAGTGAAATTCACAGAACCGCGAAAAAAAGAATAACATAACAAAAAAACAAAGAATTAAATTTTATAAAATATATATATTACCTATCCAATCAGGAATTTCAACAGTTCATATCAACGAATTACCAAACAGTTAGAGATGTTGGAGAATACATATTGTTTATTGTCGTGTTCTTATTTTTGTACGACTATTACGAAATATACCTAAATTTTATTTTTAACTGATTATTTACCTTTATTACTTCTGATGATGTATAATTTTGTGTATCCGTAACCTGTTGAATCTCAAAAAAAAACTTATGTGTGATTTCAAAGAAAAAAGTGATTTATTTATTTGAGTGTATTATTTTAATCATGTTTAATTATTAAGCGAACGATGAAACAAAGGACACTACTTCAAAGTCTTGACGTTTTTTTCGTTTCGTTAGATATTTTTTAATATTCTTCTTTTCATATCAAATAAAAATAATTGCAAAATTTTCCATTGCTTGCTTCCGTGTTTTAATTAACATAATCACAATATAAAACGTTGTTTACAAAACTGTATATTTAGTTTATACGTCTCAAGCAGAGCAGTAAATATTTAACTCCTGCTGACTTTGGAACCAAAATATTATTATAGACTAGTTTAAACTCATTAATGTTATAATAATAAACGTCTATTGCTACTAGATCTGTTGCAGGTTGTGTATCGACGATGCTTATGCATGCGATCTTATACATAATATCACACAAGTAAAAAATATATTGATTGTTTTCAAGTTTCAAGTTTCAAGTGGCAAGGGGCAGGACCAATAACGTATAATCAAATAGACTCGCGTATAATTATAGCATTAATATACATTGTGTGATTTGCTATCCCGTTTTTCCAAATTGTTGAGGGTAACGCAATATTTTGCATAACTGAGATGCATTAAGCAAGGAAATATGGTGTCTATTTATTTTACTTTAATTTACAAGACACCTTAATTTTTATCTTGCTTGCATCATTTTATATCTAAAAAAATATAAGTTAGATACATTTATTGTTAATAAAGTTTATAAGTGTTTAGAGTTAAAGTTAAGTAAATCAAGTAGTGCAACAAGCGCGTAAGCCTGCCATGCAAGAGGTCTCGGGTTCAATTCCCGACATGGTTAATGTGAAATATTTATTTAAATGGGTGTTTTCACATTAGAATATTTCATAGTCCCTGGACTGGTACTTGAAGCGTAAGATTGGTTATTTTACCTTCATGTAACAAAAATTATCAAGATACGCTGCGATTGGTGTACCAATGCAGTGCCCTATGCACCATTGGGTGCGGAAAGAGAACGATGCGATGAAAGCAAGTAGTAAAGTTTATGGTGTAGAAAATTCGGCCCTTCGAACCTCCGTTAATAAGAGTTTATATAAATTTGGCCCTTCGGACACATTATTAACTTCATTAATAATACGTAGACCGGAAAGGTGTTATTTTTTTTTCAAAAGGGCTGTTATGTAATTTGCACAACACACGAACAATGGATTATTGAATTCGTTTAAAAAACAAACAATGTTATGGAAGATTTTTAGCAAACAAACTATTAAACACAAAACAAAGAAACGTCATTTTATCACGCCATTCCAAAACTCAAAAAATGGCGTACGTAGAGAAATCAAATGATTAATCAGTAAAAAAGGTAAAATAAATCTCGATCGAAAACCTTCAAAATTTTTGAACTTGTCGAATTGACGGTGGTTTTATCTTATTACCCTCGATCTTATTAACGTCAAATCCCGGAGTTGTAAGTAAGCTGCGGTGTAAGCAAACAAAAGAAAATTTAACTTTTGGATTACTTGTCACCGTTTGCTTTGTACAATAGCCTCCATTGGATACGATAATTATAATAAAGATGATACAAGGCCTTTCCCTGCTATGCATCTAACAGCAGTTTATTGCATTACAAATTGTAATATGCAAATTACTTTTAGTCACAACATGCAAACCAATAATATGCTTATTTAATTTATCAAATTATTTGCACGGAATTGAGATAAAATAGTTGTCAATTGTCAGTAATTAGTTGCACCATGAAGGAAGTTGTAACGGAATAATACATATTAAATTGTCGAAACTAAAGTTTTCAGATTGGGAAAAAGTGTTCGTAATTGAGAAATTATAAATTACAATTGAAAACGAATTCTCTAACTATCCTATAGTAAATATTATTACTGAAGCTTTCATAGTAAATTAAAGCGTTTTTTCGCCTCGGGTGTTTGTTCAAATAATACACGAAATTTAAGATTTATTTACTTACGTAGGTACCTACTGAAATATTTTTAAAACGCCAATTATTACAATTATACGTAATTATGCGTAAGAAAATAAAATATTAAGAAAGACAAAATAATAATTAAATAAATGTGTATTTTTTGTGGATGTAATTCACCATTGCCGCCATCGTAATTTAAATATAATTTTACTTAAAAAATATATGTATATTTAAAAAAAATAATGTTTTAAATATGCCTAAAATACCAAAAAAAAATATATAATTAGTTTTACTCGTGTTTAGAGAGGAAGGTCGTAAAACTTTTTTTGTATTCACCATTTTACATTTTTAAACATAGGTACAGTAAAAATATATATCAATGAGGAAGTTCAGTACAACGGGATATTGTATGTAAAAAATGTTTTCTTACGCGCTGTAAAAATAAGAGCACTTAATTGTACGGAAAAGCTTAGCGAATTTTTTTTATTTTACAATTTAACTAATTTGAACGACGTCACTAGTTCTCCGAAATCAATGATGAAGTGTTGTGATATATTTTCAGTTGCCGGGAAGCTAACCCAGTAATCAGAACAACTCGACGTGACATGCGAAGTAATGTTAAAATCAAAAATCTTAGAGAAATCATAGCACTGATAACCATACATAAAAATATTATGAAAAAGTTTAGTTATTGACAAATATAAAAATAAAAAAACGCCAAACTTCCTTACTGTGTATCTGAAAATAAGATGATTGAAATTATAATTCACATGGTTTTTTAGATATCCTTTAAATAATTATATTTTAAAAATGATTATGAATCTTATGGGAGAGCGTTAAAAAAATTCCCGTAAAAGAAGTAATTTTGTGCAGTACTTTTATTGCACCCATGTAAATTATAATGATTTGGATGATTATATGGATGTAAATTGTTTGAATAAAGCAGAATGTTTTTCGCTATGTATATACTATTATTATTATTGATTTATGTAAACGTAGACGTTAGCCAGCCATCCTTGAGGCCCTTGACCATTGTTTATCTTTGTAAACCTGATCTTAACTTTATCCTTGGACCGGTTATAGGATGTTTTGCGACCTTGCGAGTGAAAAATTCCATGAAAATACTAGTACATATTATACATTATAATCCTTATCAAGGAACGCACAGGACGTGTCATGTGAAGATATTTTGAAACAAAAACGTCTAAGAAAAATCTTGAAAAAATCACTATAATGTACAAGTATTGTTTATAATTTCATAGATAATATTAATTTATCTTATTATATATTTATATATATAAAGTAATAACATTAACACAAAGTTATTTTAACTGTCCGATATTACGGTATGTAATACTGTTCTAAGACAGTCAAAACGATATTACTAGATAAAAACACGATTTGTAACATAAATATATGAAAACCATATTTTCAGAAAAATAAGTGGTTGTACAGTAAAAGTGAATAAAAACTTTAAAAATCAGTTAATAAAAAATAACAATCCAAGCATGGACATGTGTTATTTACCAGCTAAAGAAAGCTGAAATTGTGATGATTATAAATAAATTTTAAAACGGTAAGAGCTTATTGACGTAAAAATAAGAAATAATCTTTTTACTAAATTCATTCAATACTTAAAAAAATAAAAACTGCTATTGTAATAAATAAGGTTTTTTGGTGTAATTATCGTATGAATATGTATTTTTTTTTGTTATGTAGCTTTTAAATTTATTTATTATTTATCGTAATATAGTGTACACATAGTGCTGCGTGTCGTTATGTTGTGATAAGAAATTGATATTTGTGTTATAATTTTTATTTTTGTATTGTTGCACTCGTAATGAAAATAAAAAAACATTATTATAATCAATTTATAAATGGATCGAGCATACGTTTATTTTATTGTGCAGAAGTGTATTGTTTTTTTTAGGTACTAAAAAATATATTTAATTTTTTATACCTTCTCAAGATTTTCTATTATGAAAAAAATAATGCATTCGTTCATATTGTTTTTGTGATCTACAGTGATATAGATAAAATAACTGCAGTTTGCACACGTATATTAAATAACATTAATTTTAAATATTTTTCACCGCATCCAATTTCTCTGAACCCTACCTGTTTTTACTGGTTTTGCTTTCATAAAGTCCGTTGTGTGGGTGTGGGGAGGGATAATGGATCAGAGATTATTGTATAAGGTATAATGTATAAGACGTTCCTATACAATCTCTCTTGTTGTCCATTTGTGCCTATCCCAGGTAGACGCGGTGACCACAAAGATTCACAGGTAGGAGCTTCAGAGCAAAAAATCTCGAGGGTTGACAGGGATTTTAAATAGAACGCATTCATTTGTTTTTTAAAGAACAAAGATTTGCAATGAAACGCAATTGACATATTTTTGTACTTTTGACCGATTTGGTGTAATTTCCATAGGCAAATGGTATTTGGAAATTATTTTAAAACAGTGTATCAAAGTCAAGAAAATAAGATCAAATTTAATGCTTATAAATGGGCACATAATGTTTTGCCCTTTTAACAAAGGAGGTGTTTTGAAATTATCCCTGTTTAATGGTACTTTATGTTTTTCCTTTTTACTCTTAACGGTTTAAAACGATTGAATCAATTTTATGCATAGTTTTTTTAGCCAGCCCCGGTCAAAACTTTTATATAATTTTTTTTTTTTTTTTAGCGACTGTTTGAATACTGATTAAAATAGCATCAAACTAGATGGAAAATCATTATTACATTTTGTTATAAATAGTCTTAATGGTTTATTTTATTTCTTATGCATCTTATCCTGCTATCCTTTTAATATCCGCATCTAATATTCAATACGAATTGCAGCTTATTGTGATATTTGTTACATATACGATTAGTCTTACACTTTAGGTTACTTCCATGGAAACAATGAAATATTGTAAAAACATTATTGCAAAATAATGTAACCTAGGAAATCCAAATCCAACATAACGCGCGGAGGATATTAAATCGAATTTAACATAATAAACGGTAGTCAATCGTAATCGTAATCGTAATCAATCGATGTGACAATCAAGAACAACATATTAAAACGAAGAGAAATTACGAACAAATAAAAAAAGCCCTACTTTTAAACTATTATTTAATGATTTAAAATATTAATTATCACCAAAACGCAAATAACTTTATTTTGAATTGAAAAACTAACTTATTTAAAAATTGTGGGATATTTAAGAACAACGTGTACGTGCTGCAAGATAAAATTGATAAAATCATGTACACCCGGGATCAGGATATGCCTTTGTGGGATTTTTTATTTTATTCTGTTTTATGTTATGTTTATATGCTATGTAATGTGACATGATTTTTAATATTCATCATTGTTTATTATACAAAAAAATAATAAATTAAGTAAGAAAAAACTTACAATAAATATTTAAAAAAAAAGTGAGGTGAACGATTTGGGAATGAAAATCATGTTTTTAAAACAGCATTTTTTTTATCTGTCAAAATATGTTTTGCAATAATTTTGATGAAATAAAATATTAAAGGCAGGTACTCGGTTGTTCTTGACTATCGATACATGTCAATAATTGAATTTATTTCAATCCGTTTAGGTCATTGTTTTTCAGACAATGAGTTAAAGGACGCCGCACTCCCACTCCTACTCACAACTCCCGATTTGGGTACCGATGCAGGAAACGCAACGTTCGTGGGACTTATGGAATTTCTTTTAAACTCTCACGTCCATGTATGTGGTACCTGGTACCCGGTACCGTATACCTTACGCACATCAACACAACCTTTATTTTATTATTCTATGACTGTATTATGTCACCCATTCTCACAACTTCCTACTAAACTGGTTGTATTCAGCATCGGGTTAAATGGAATTATTTTATTAGGCGATGATAAAGCGAAGATACATCATGTAGAGTAGGGTGGACCGATAATTTTTTTTCCAAATTTTGAAATGAAAGGGGTCTAAAAAGTTGCCTTTTGGATTATTTAGAATGCAAAAATTTTTTTTTTAAATATTCGATCCTACTTTTACCCCTTAACCAGAGCTTGAAGTTTTCGAAAAAGTCGATTTTTCGGAGTAAACCGGCTGCGTATTTAAGTAAGAAAATCAGTCTAATTAAATGTTACAATGTGCATTAAATCTGATTAAATAAGCATCTAAGGGCGTGAGTTGCACTTTGTTTTGTAATAAATGGTTAGCATTGTTTTAATATGCCATTGTTTTCGTCAATATTAGCCAGGCGCTCGACGAAATTAGTTCCGCGGAGTGTAAACTTTTTCCATTTCGGTAGTTTTAAAGCGCGTTCGAATTTGTAATGTGATTAAGTTATTTCTTTACTAATACAAAATAATTTTATCAATATAGATAATCAACAAAATATTCAGACAGTGATAAACTTCAAATCTCGGTTGAGGGCCAAAAGTAGTATGGAATATTGCGATCCAAAATGCAACTTTTAAGACCCCTTTCACTTTGATGTCTAAAAAAATAAAAAACCTCATACATCATCGGCTCACTCTAATGTACAGTGTAGGAACTCATTTTTAGTAAGTGTCGGGCGCCCTTGCCACACCCAGAAATTATTTACGCTAAGATGTAACAATAAAACCAATATTTGAGGAAGTAACTTTGAAATTTTCAATGTTAAATAACATAATAAATATTTTGTGTGGGCCAAATCACTAAATGTATTTAACACTTTGAGTACCGGCCCAATACGCATAGAATTTTCCCTGTGCCCGGCCCATTTTTGTGAAATTTCCTGCTTTGTGAAGGGTTTCTTAAAAGTGTCATAATTATAAAAAATATGAATTCAATCACTTAAAACATCTCATATTTATTTGAAACAATTCGAAAATTTTTTTGTGATAGTTTTGCCAACATTGGCTTTTATGGAGAGCCACATTCCAATGTTCACACATATAAATATTTCTAGAATACATATCTCAATTATCATTTCAATTATGCTTTTATATATATATATTTTTATCTGTTTATTTAAATGATACTCTTATTTTGTTTTTTTTTTTTAAATTTATATTTTAAAAATTATTTCTGATTACCTTTTTTGCATTGTATTCTTTGGAATTTGATTATTTATTACATTTACCTTTTTTTCTAGATTGTTATTCTGTCATAATAATTTGATCTATTTAATTTTACTATGTATTTTTATTGTTATTTATTGTGGCTTGACACGGGCATAGCCTAAAAAGCCTTAATAAGTTCATAAATAGTAATTTAGTAATTTTGAATGAATAAATAAATACAGGGTTTCATTCCTTTTTTTGTGCTTTATATCCCGGAGCTGTGTAAACGCGTGATCATAATACCCACGCTTTGTGCCCCGGTCCCGTGTTTCCACGTAGTTTACAAGCAGCGAAAGAGTATTAATAAAAGTCACTAGATGTCAAAAAAGTGCACTTTTTTAGACAGCTGGTAAACCACGTGAAAACACGGGACCGGCACACAACGCGTGGTTATATAATCACGTGTTTACACGGCTCCGGGATACAAAGTGTCAATATACCGACCAGTTTCAAAGCATGACTGTTCCTTCCTCAAGGCTTAAAATAAAATAGCATTCAATATTTTACTTATTACAAAACACATGTATGAATCTGCCAACATTACGTGTCAGGTAACCTAGACAATAACAAACAAAAAACAAAAATAAACACTAAACACGTAATGTGAGCAGATTTAAAAAATATTTATTTATTTATTTGGGATGTCAGCAGTAATACAGCAAATATACACATGTACAAAGGAAAACACACAAAATGAAACTAATAACAGATATCCACCAAAATATATTATACATCAACAAGTAGGTATCGAATAAGAGTGGGTTTTGCATATTGGAAAGAGACGGATACGTCTCGAAACCGGTAGACATAGAAAAGTCGGTAAGTGGTTATTTACAAATATTTAATAACATTAAGTAAAATGTTTGACCACAAAGTTAATGCCTCAAATATTAAGAAAAAATTAATAATTAAATTAATATTCAATATTTTAAATTATAATTAAATTTTTATAGCTTTTAAACGTTTTTTTTATAATTAACTTAAAAATATTGACCTTGGTCGATTTATTGCTCTATGTATCATTATTTATTTAATAAGGAACTTCAGCCCTACGGGAAATTGGTTACAACTGTTTTCTTGCGCACGGTAAAAATTAGAGCAATAAATTGTACGGCAAGTTTCTTGAAATGTACGAAAAAAAATTGTATGCTTTGTAATATAAACGAACTACTTTGAACGACGTCACTGGTTCATATGAATCGACTAATGATAAGAGAGCAGAAAAAGATATCCGGGTTGTTTACCGTAAACGGACCAATGGGCAGAACTGACAGAGAATAAGCGGAAGAGAACCTCTGCGTCACACACGGGGTTATTTCAGAAATACAAAACTTTAACAAATCAAAGCGCTAATAATACGATATATAAAAAAAGAAAAAAATGGCTTTGTTAATAGTCTATTAACACGGGATTTTATCTAAAGAGCTCAAGTCCATGCAGCTTAATATTTTTATTTATTTTTTTATTGAAGTATTACGTATTCTCTGTGTAAAAACAACATATATTATCTTGTCGTCTTTTAAGGAGATTAGGGAAATTAGATTAATTAATGTTTATAAATTAATGCAACCGGTCCCTCGAACATGACACATTTTATTAAAAATATTTGAAAATAAGACTGCTATTATTTAATAATTAAATATATAAATCTATCGCTTTGTATACATTAATTTGTTGTAATAATGTTTATTTATTGTTTTTACCAGCTGTAGTATGATTCAGAGCCACATTACGTTTGTTTCATAATGGCTAATTGTATTTAACTATTCGCCTTAAATAAATTATTTAATTAATCAAAAGCGACGCTTGCAACGTTATCATCATTTTAATTTTCATTCGCAAATATACATTCACCTTAATTTAATACTTTCCTCTCGTTGTGTTTTTTTTTTCGAATTAATTGGTAAATGTAATTACATACAGTTTCATAACTGGAATTATTTCATGGAATTGGGTACCATCTGTTGCCCGAACTTATACTACTTACAGTGATATTCAATATTATAACACGAAATGTGAGATTTACATTGTGTGAGTAAGTTCTTAATTACTGTAGAGGAGAAACAGTACCATAAAGAATTCTGCGTTAAAACTAAGCAAGGTTTATTTGAAATCAGTAGTAGTTTTTAATTTAATAAAGATGTTTTTATTTTTATATCATATGCGAGTATTTAATTTTGAATTTAATTTATTTTTTTATTCTTAAGAAAACATATAATACATGAAGTAGATATTATACTCCCAGGACTCTATGTCAACGAATCCAGGAATCGAACCCCAGATCTCTTGCATGGTAGGCAAACGAGCTGACTACTACATCACAAGGCCGACTTGTGAAAAAACTGGGTATTCACAAACAGTAAACAGTTTTTTTTATCGTTAAATGTCAATTAGAAGAGAAACTTTCAAACATTAGAGGCAGATTTTGCAAAGTTTTAATTGAATTTAAAATATGCCTCTAATTTCTACATAGTAAAATAATTTCGATATGAATTCTGCATGCATTTTACAACAAAATATTACGTACTATTATTTATTAAATTTATTTAAGGGGGCATTATACCTACAGCTTACTATAGAAAAAAAAATATACATAAAATTTAAAGCTAATTGCACGATTCCACGATATATTATATAAAAAGATAAGTTAGTGTCCGCCTCGTTGTGTATTGGTTGATGCGTTTGCCTACCATTTTTGAGGTCCTGAATTCGATTCCTGGCAGGATAGACATGAAATATTGGTTTTAAAAGTTGTTCTACACTGCAGTATATCGATGTTCCTGGACTGGCATCTGAAACATAAGACTGATTACCTTACCTTCCATGTAACAAAAAAATCATACGCTTTAATACGAGTGTATGCACCACTGGGTGCTGAACAAAGGAGAATGACGATGATAATAAGTGTATAGCTTATGTTAAATGGTGTTCGTGTATAGTGTGTATGTAGGTGTATGAAGGAAGGGATAGGAGAGGATCAGAGGACATAAGACGAATTTTTCTTATTTAATTCTGGTGTTATAATAGTTAATTAGAAGTATCTTGAGTTTAAGAGGATATGCAGTAGGTAAGAATTTGGACGAATATGTCTCTGAACATTGTCTTTCTGTCACTCTCTCGCAAAGGCCTCCCCGATACAGTGCGAAAAAGATAACCGCATGACGGACTGATTTTGGTCAACTGAAATCGACAAAATCGACGTTTCGTTGTCCCGTTTTCCGCACCGCAAAATTGAACGGATTTAGATACTTTTTTAGAAAGAGTATAAGAATTGTGTCAGAAATTTTTCGTTTTCAAAATTATTTTCACATCGCACGCCCGAAGACGGCAGATAAAACTGCGCGCTATTTTGGGTTTTTAAATAATCCTAGCAACAAAATTGAAAAAGCAAAACGATACAGACACGCAAATGGTAAATATTTAGTGTGTAAAATTAAATCATCGCTCTAGTTCCATAATACAGGGAGAAAAAACGAGACTAAATTTGTATGAAGAAAAGTATGACCGCGTTTCTTTGCTTACAAGTTAACCGATGGTAAGCCACTGTCTACTTTTGAGTCGATTTATCTCTTTTTGTACAGGCAAGCCCGCCATTATTATTTGTTTAGGCGGACCTGTACTGCCGGGCGGAGACTTAACCGCCGTAACTCACATTTTGTCGTTTTTAAGTTATTTATTGATTCATGATCAGCATTTAATGAGCAAAAAGTGTATTCAACTCCTTTTTGCTAAGAAAACTGGAAGGTTGTATATAAAATATAAAGTTTTTAGCCCATAAACGATTAAAATACTAACTAAAATGCATGTTTGAAAATTATTTTTATTAGTAAATACGTCACGCTTTAAAAAAAAATTGTGCATTATAATTTGATAAATAAACTATGTTTTCAAAAAAAATCAATGTGTGTTTTAATTCAAACTGCTTATACTCAAAGTAAGTATCTGGTGTGGTATTCCAAACGCTCTCGCGGCCGTATTATCTCGTGTATTTACGTACAAAATACACGAGAAAAACCGTTTTCTCGTGCCGCGAGAGCGGTTCAGAAAAGCTCCTTTGCTATTAGTTTTCCCCAAATACTAACTAAAACGCAGAAAGCCTTGTGAAATTTTCAATTTTAGGCTGTAATAATGACTCAAAGTAGCTTTTTTCCATTATTAAGTTTTAAAACTGCGTTTCAACGTTTCGGGGCAACTTTATCTGGGGTGGTATTTCAAACGCTCGTGGCTGTATTATCTCGTGTATTTACGTATAAAATACACGAGAAAAACTGTTTTCTCGTGCCGCCAGAACGGTTCAGAATAGCACTTTTGCTTTTAGTTTTCCCCAAATACTAACTAAAACGCTGAAAGCCTTATGAAATTTTCAATTTTAGGCTGTAATAATTACTTAAAGTAGCTATTTTCCATTATTAAGTTTTAAAATTGCGTTTTAACGTTTCAGGGCAACTTTTTATCTGCAGTAGCCGATGCAAATTTACAAAACTTTTTTTGACTTACATGACACGCGTTACTATCGCAATTGCTTTATAATGAAATTTGAAAAAAATGTATTGCATCAATATCTTGCGATTTACTTGTTTGAATTTTTTTTAACGTTTTTCTGGAAAGCGGGTTATTCGAGTGGGCAAAATGCGGTTTGGGGATTGCACGGTGGTGAAGAGAGATATTGCCGCGAGCGGAGGGAGGCAGAGAAGGGCGGGAAGGGGATTGACATTCCTCACTTCACGAACTTGTGCCCAATACGAGTACTGGTTGTTGAATTAAAGCTGGCGCGTTCGCAAAACTCACAAACGCATTAAAAAATAAATAAATTAATAGTCTTGATATATTTAACACTCCATACAATATGTACCGAAGAGAATTAATAGGCTTGATTCATGCTCTTCATTCATAATTCATTTAATCATTAAATCAAATGCAAATTTCCACTCTTACTTTCCTCCAATCATCTTTTACCACTCCTTATCAATTTCCTTTCCACTATCTCCTTGTTTTGTTCATATTTATCTTATTTTAATATTTAGTATATTTATTATTCATATAGTTTAAACATCAAGCCGTCGTCGTTTTATTACAGTATTATTTAGTGAATACATATAATTGGATGGCAGGCCCTACTATGTATACATTTTTTATAGTTTTTTTTTTTTAAATATTAATTTAACCTGTGCATCTGTTTGTATTCGAAATAAATAAAATAAAGTAAATAAATAAAATTAAAAATCTACACGATATTGATTTAAAAAAAGGTTAAATTAAATTTCAACCAAATGTGCTATCTTTATTGTTTATCAATAAGTGTGTGTATGTTACCGGCAATCGGTATAATTCAGGTATTCTATACAATACCTAGGCAATGCATAGAATACCTGGGGTGTCCAAGCAATGTATGAAATATTATTAATATTATTGTCCGTTACTTACTTTGCTTAGGCAATGTATACATTTCCTAGGGATTGTATAGAGTACCTGCTGGTCCACCGGCAATATGTAAAGTAAATAGATTTGGTCAATATTTATCAATGTTATGTTACGCTACCTATAAATTGACGAACAAATAAAACAGCTCATGTTTGCTCAAAAATAACTTTATTAAAATTAACAATTACTCATTTAAAAAAATCTTTACAAAAAAGGTAGGTTAGGTTAGGTTAACGTCGCGTGGTATTTACTGTCTGATCGCACATCTTCCCCTTCTCCGCTCTCGTCTTTTTCACATATAACCTATATATTTTCTCCATTATAATTTGTACTGTGTATTTTAATTACACTGTATTAACTATTATTATAATGAACACAAAATATTAAATAAAAAACATTATTATTTCAACAAAAATAAATATATAACATTTTCTTAAGTGATTGCTTTTTTTGCTCTGATCCAAAAGAGATTTTGAAAAACATTATATAAAATATCAAGATTTTTAAAATCAATATTCTTTACATTAAAAATGTTTTTGTGTAAGTTTTGTGAAAGCGCCAGCACTGGATAATCGACCTCATGATTTGATTAAACGAAAAAATATATTTGTAAACCAATATTTTTTAATCCATAGTATAATATATATACATCGAATACATATTATTTTGTTTTTACTATTTAGAATCGCAGCGAAATTTAGACGAACGCAAAAGCATCCTGTGTATATTTTATTACCATATCATTAGCATTTAACAAAGCAATAGTTGTATCACAAGTGCGTTTGAGCGCGAGAGAGACATAGATTATTTTCATAATGCGTATGCCGTGGAATGTCATACCATGAGCTTATTCACAGATACTACACAATACGTTTGTGTAAGTATTGCGAACGCGCCAGCCTTAAAAAATCCACCAGTACCAGCTACGAGTCTTAGTCTCCTCCGGCTCTGCGTGGACTGGTATGGAAATGACGCCGTTTCGGCATATATTCCGAAAAACAATACCGCAAAGTATTCAGTTGACACGGATATCAAAAGATTATCAAATTGTATAGAACAGGTGTTCATTTCATGACGGCATAATATTTTAAAAGAAACACCAAGAATTCATTTATTTAAAACTTACATGTATATTACAGTAAACGTGCCAATTACAAAGCACACACGAGTATTAAAAAATATGAAAAAAGTGCGTAATAGAAGATATAAAGGTACAGAGGAATAAACATGTAGTCCGTAAAAACAGTAAACAATGAAGACAACTTAATCACCAATACACATCACATCATAGAGAGAATGGGTCTAAACTGGTAATAAAAGATTCCAACGAAAAGTATTGAAAAAACACTTACACAACAACAACAAACCATCACGCCGTTTCCCCATAAGGGTAGGCAGAGATAATAGAACGCCACACCACTCTATCTTTGCACAAATATCTCGTTTCCTCTACATTCATACATCTTTTCATGCACGCGCGCCGATTATTCCGACTTTTAACACGTCCATCTTCAAGTAGTCAGGTTGTGGTCCCGTGGCTAGTGTCTCGGACTCACAGACCAAAGGCCCGTGGTTCGAATCCCACTCTACCCCAGCTTGATTTCATTTTCTAGTAGTGAGTTATTAACAACTCGTTGAAAATGGCTCTCAAAATTAAATATTTGGGTAAATCATAAGAACGCTAATATTTCTTTTAAAAAAAAAAGTATATGTTGGATTCGGTCATGCCATGTCTTTCTCAGTGTTTCTCTATTTCTGCATCCGTTCTTTCGCTGTCCATTCGCTCTACCAGCGCAGAGATCCTTTCTTGACTTTGTCGATAATGCTTGTCTCAGCCTTACATAATGTACGGATCTTAACATTTGTGCATCTATCGTACATAGTTTTACCGCGCACATTCGCCCGAGAGATCCCATTTCGACAGCATTCAGCCTACTTCCATCCCTGTTTTTCCAAGTCCATACTTCGCTCCCATACATCAGGGTCGGGACCAGGACTCCATTGTGAACTGCTAATTTTGCCTCTTGTGACAGACATTTTTTTGCCAAGATTGAATGAATGAGAAAACACCTATACATAGTTGTTTAAACATGGATAATGCAATGTAATATAATTGAACAGAGATGACGAGCTTTTTAGAAACGATAGTTTGAAATTATGTTCTGATAAATGAGCGTGTCGCGTCAACATTGCAGTGGTAAACGTGTAGTAGAGTAAAAAAGACTAACAGTCTATGCCAGTTTACTGTGAATTCTTCATTGCTGTATATCGCGCCTTTTTACGCTGCTTTACATTTAATGACTACAAATTTAGTTCCGGAACTTAAGTTGAATAAGCCACAGGCTGGGCGATTAGTGCTGCATTTAGTATATACATATATATATATGGCAGAATGGTCTAATTTACACAGCGCAGCGTGTAAAGTGATCATTTATCATCCGATAACAGTTTACAAGTCCTTTGTATGCCTAGACTTTCGTATTATATTATCTTTAAAAATGTATTTTTTCTTCCCTTTTCAAAAATATTTTTTGAAGAGTGCGCTGAGTTAGTTTGCTCGGGACGGAAGGAGCTTAGCGGATATACATAATGTATTATATCATTATGAGTTACGTGTGTATTTAAATCTATTTATGAGGTTTCATTTAAGACTGATTGATTGGTCCCGCCATCAACGCTTTCAGTATTTTTTCTTTCCAACCATCTCGATTTCTCACGAGTTTCCTAATACTGCGGACGGAAGGCCTTCAACCATAGCCAACCAACCAACCGCAAACCTATTCATCCATGAAACCAATACCGATGTTTATTTCATTCGAAGGGGAGTTGAAAACACGCGACATCGTTTACATTTATATGTTTGGTAAAATAAAACATGCTACGAGAGAAAGAAGTATAAAAAATAAAGAAAATATTGTAAAGGGAATATGATAGATTCAAGTATACTAGTGAAAATTCTTAGTGAAAGTTCGCTGTAATTTATCATAGCAACAAAAGACGATTGATTCCCCGTTTTTGTTTAAATATAATACATACATTTTTATAATGGAACAATATTTTATAATGGCGTAATGGAACAATAGGCGTAATCCTGGGGTCTACACACGTGCGTTTCCAGAAATTCTCCAGCAGCCTAGTGGACCACATGGTGACGATATCTACCTACTGTCTACAAAAGATTCTCTTCGGACATCTGTCTCCCTTTGTTAACCATGGAGTTGATACAGTGCTTTATTTATTTAGTTTTTTATTGCTTACTTCTTGTTATGAACACTTGACCAATTTACTACTATACTCTATTTTTTATAGATTTATTGATATTGTTTTAACTTTGCTGGAATTCCTCTCATCCATGCGCTTTGTAGCTGCACGATGATTGGTTATCTAGCTTTCATATTTCAACTTTAAAATACCTTAATTTTGTAAACGGGGTCTAGAATTCCAATCGTCTATGCGCTTAGTAGCAGCAAGGCGTGTTGTAATCTTACTCCTTTTTACTATTCATATTATTATTATTTTGTAATACACTAAATTTATTTGTCAATTTTTAAAATGTGTAAATGGGGGCTAAATTTCTAACTGTCTATGCGCTCTGTAGCTGCAAGACGTCCTGTAATCTAGCTCCTATCTATTATACTTTTTGATTGATCTTAATTGAAAACGAGGAACTAGAATCCCAACCGTCCATGCGCTCTGTAGCTGCAAGACGTACTGGGATATTTATTAATTGTACAGCGCCCTTGAGGTGATTTTCACAAAAATGGCGCTTTATAAATTATCCAACTATATATATATATACATTTTTACAATAATGATACCAGTCTCCAACAAGCTCCGAAACCGATGAAACCGCTCACTGGTTACTCCAAATTTAGGGTTTTATTCTTCATTTATTTCTATAATAAAGTGGAATATGAAAAGTTTACGTATTTACAGAGCTGTTGAATAAAAAGTTGACCCAGCAAGCCAAGTTTAATCGGTCCTCTGGAACTTTGTCTGTCCTGTCTGTCACTCTCGTAAATACACAATAAAAAAAAAATAATAATAAGCAATAGATAGTTAGGTACCTAAAAATAAAACCATTAACAATTACTCTTACCAACATTTCATTAGTTCCTAACAGCATCAAGTATAGTTTTATTTTTTTTAAATATGAAAGTTTTATTTTTTGCCACTTCTTACCCATTAATTAGATGTATTTGATAAATACATACGTTTTTACATATGCTTTATTTTTAAATAACTGTCTTTAATCAATCCTGTACATTATTAATGTTGTTAAAATAAACTTCAAGGGATTTCCAAAATATGTAATATTTATATCAGAACAGAATTAATTAAACATAGTAAAATTGATGTGTACGTATGTATGGTACTTTAATATAGTTAACTGTGTATTTAAAAAATTGGTTTATAGTTGATTAGAATAGTTGTTTTATGTTTGACAATTTTAGTATGAAATAATCAGAAAAAGCATGCGATTAGACATTTATTTAATGAATTATTTTAGAACATAAAACTGTCAATCTTTTGGCTTTTCTACAACATAAAATTAAATAAAACAAAATAAATAACCCAACGTTGGTAAAGACTTATTAAGAAAATGGGATTATATTAAATATAATATAATTTCTAATCTATTTTAATTTTTGGATTATTCATTGTTCAATATACTCGTAATTATACTGGGATTCGTACCGCCTTGAAAACCCATAACCAGTGTCCTTTAGAAAAATAGTTTCGTAATAAGTCCCACTTTGTTTTAAGTAAAAGAATCTAATTAAATTATAATCTTCGGGTAATTAAAATTCGGCACACGCCATTGTGTTCTTAAACAATGAACATAGACTGTGATTATCCTTGAATAAAGCGAAAATTCGTCATTAAATAAATATCACAATGATTCTGTTATTGATATAACTTATTTTAAATCGGTCTACGTAAAAACTTAACCATTGCGTCAAGTTTTTTTTTTACAGAAATTCGAGGTTCGAAATCCATTCTAACAAAACTTCATTACAATTTATTACGGTTTTTACAAGTTCATAATAGCCCTAAGATATTCATTTAAAATCTCGATAAATGCTTGGCAAAACTTATGTCTAAAAGCTTTAATTTTAGATACACTATTGGACGAATCATAAATCCAAACAAGAATTTATTCAATTTTGCAAAATTTACTTCATGTTTTGCACGATTTATTTTCTGATTTAAATCTAGTAAATGGGCAGGCGCAGTAATTATTACGGAATTAATTGGCTTTGTGCGCAGAACATTGAGCGCAGAATCTGAATGAAAAAAAAGGAATTTAATCAGAAAACACGTTGTTCTTATTAGGTAACGTTGTCTTTAAAATATAATGGCGACATTTTTTTTACGAATTTACGCGCACAAAAACCGGGTTGAAAATTGAACCAGCATTTGCTATTTTCAATGAGGAAGTTCAGTGTTTTTTTAAAGAAAAAATATGTTTTTTGACTATCCAACTGAGCGAAATTTTTATTTGTATATTTTTTTAATGTCTCGTATTATAATCGCTTTGATTTTTTGAAGTTTTGTGATTGTGAAATTACACCTCCCGTGTCGTCACGAGTTCGAGTCGGTATTTTTTTCTGACATTTAAAAAGAGAGCCCCGTACCCTTCAAAACACTCTAAACATGGCTGCCCGGAAACCGGATATCTACCACAGCACACAATTGATTGGCTATTCCAAACACGCATTCACCTGAACCCGTGACGTTTCACTGTAGTTCTAATTTTCGACAGACTTCGCCGTAAAATTAAATGCTCTATTTTTGCCGCGTGTAAGAACACGTTTTTATATCGATCGCATACAAGATTTCAACCGAATTGTGTATTATTTACACAACACAATGTTAGCTGCTATACATGTATTTTCCACACGACAAGTAAGTGATAAACAGATTGTGATTTGTTATAATGATTGATTTATTTGTCTCTAGTCCTGAGATAGAACAGTATTGTTTTTATTGCGCAATTTCTTCCTTTGTTTCAATCTCTGAGAGCGAATTGCCATCGTTGAATAGTCTGTTAATAAAAATCCATTCCGATTGTATTTCAAAGATTTTATCGCGTTTTTTGTTACTCGGTGGGAATTCGATTAGTATCGTTAGGCCGTGGAATCGCATTAGTTATTATTATTGATGAAGATGAAAGTAAAAAAGTGTTGATAATGTTAGAACCTTTAAAATTGCGACACCGACTTGATAGCGAAACAAAGAAATGTACTTGTCTTAACGACTACATGGAAATGAGATTTGACTGTACCAATTTATAAAGTTGGCCACTAATTGTATTTTTATGTTTGCTATTATTACAAAAATTTAATTATAAGGCATTTATTATATACTTGTACGTTTTGATCAAGCCGAGTATACTTTTACGTAGCATTCACGTTATGAATTTTTAGGTATCATTAAAATCAAGAATCGTTCTGCAATGTATCATTAGTTTTTCAAATATTTTCTTTGACTATCTATATAAAGTGATAAATATGTTCAGTGATTTACTAAGCAAAGAGGTTTTCCAGTGAAATGGTGAACATTATAACTAAAATTCGAGTAAAGAAACAATGTTGGACTAAATTTGTCTGATTTAAAAAGCTCGTCGAAAAAAAAAGATCTTCACCTCTGTTGTAATATGTTAATATTAACAGTTCCCCAGGGAGTTGAATCCAGTCCTTGTCTACAAAAGTTTGGACAAACTCAAAATATTGATGATTTAAAAAACTTTATATAATATTTTATTTCCACGGTTTTGAGATTTTCTTTGAGCCATAATGTAATTATGGGTTAAATTATTTATCATTATTTTATTGTTTTATCATAAATCTACTGCATAAATAAGTATACATATTTAATACCAGGGAATCTATATAAAACTAGTAAATTAGGAAATAATTGCGGAGCGTCCTCTGGTTAGGTTAGTCTCCATCTAACATGGCTCTGCCTGTTCCAAGGAGAATTTTTATGTTATTACTTTGAATATTTTTTTTTCTTCTTTTCTTTGATGTTTCTACAGTCCAAATAGTGCTTTCACTTTCGTAAACTTTTGTCTCCAACTACGCCTGTCTTTAGTCGCCGCCGCCGTCTTCCGATTAAAAATATGGTTTAAAAATCAAATTATTCGTGGCTTCAATAATCAAACACAATAAATTAAAAAATAGTTGGTTACATGAGTGTGTATAAAACAACAAAAATAATTTAGATATTAAAGTGTGAATAATTTGTTTTGAAAAACTGTACTATAAATAGTTTGAATATATTAAGACTGCCATGGGCTCACTTCTACTGAATTCCCGTGTCATGTATCAAAATATTATAATTTTAATCTTGTCTGGTTTTAATAAAATATAGAATGATAATAATTTATAAACAACAACAACAACAAATAGGTGCCTAGTATTATAGTTATTTTTGAAGTACCTGACAGCGAAATATAAAACTATTTTTTTATACCTTGAATATTGAATAGAAACTGTCCAAGTTTTTTCATGTTCATAAAGTTGCAACTTGTAGAAACTGTGCTGCATCTTTTTTTACGTCGTCCTTTCACCTCAACCTACGTCTTCAACTCCTTCTTCTACCCCCTGGATGTTCAGTTATGATTCTTTTAGGTTCCCCCGCATTTGGCCTTCTCTGTACATTGTCCACCTCATCTCACACTGAGTAGTCTTTTATGTGTTGAGGTACTGGGGGTTTCGTAAATGTTGTACAATTCATTTTTTCGTCTTATGCGCCACATTTTTCCGTCCTTCAGGGGACCACAGATTCGCTGAAGAACTGTCATTTCAAATATGTCCAGTGCTCCAGCGGACTTTACTACCAGTGTCAGAACCTCACATCCGAACTTGAATACAGTCCTATACCTAATGGTCATGTCCAGGGTCCAGGGTAATCTTTGTCTTCCTGTCTAATGTGAACTTGTTTATGAGTGTAATCACTAGAATTTTGAGAGGCACAATGCGCAATCTTCTGTTTAAAAAATATTGATAAATTGTTGACTAATGATAGGTGATGATGTACGTTAGGCGAAAATATTAACTTTTATATATTTTCTTACTGTTTGAAATATTTATTATAAAAATAAATTTATTGTGAACCATCGCTCTTTTGAATAAATTATATGACAAAATGACGATATCGTATATACAATATATCGTCGCCTCAGTTCGTTTTTATCCAACAGACCAAAACCCAAATCTGCAGAAATAAAGCTATAAAGTTCTTTAAAGAATACAACGTGAGAGAAAATTCGTTTAAAAAACCCCGTTAACAATTTGAAAAATATATTTTTAAAATTAAAATTTTATAAATAAGGGCTTTCTCAGAACTCCTGTACATTTAACTAAATTTAGCTAAAAATGGCGTCAGTATATTTAAACCGTTTGTCGGTTCTAATAACTCCATTCTAATTATTGAATAATTTCAAATGATTGCTAAATATTTGTGTTTTTTGAACTCATTTTAAAAACTGTATTTCTTTTGTTTTAGAATTTCGCCGCGAAAACAAATGATGCGAGTTCTCAGACACTGCTTCAGCATCTCAACTCGAAATATTACTACTACACGAGAACGAGGGGCCTCTTTAGGATCTGTTACCCTAAGGAGAGACCACCAACCGGTAAGGATTTAAAAAATGATTACTAAAAATGCGTTCATTAATTTTAATCGAGTTTTGATCGAATCTGCAACGAATCAATGCTCAATTTTGCTTGAATATGTTTCCAGCCTCGTGGTGTAAAGGTTTGTGCGTCATACATTTTCAGATAAAACATGAAGTTAATGTACATTTCATGACTTTGCCAGGAGTTAAAACCAAAACCTTAATGCATCATAGGCAAAATACCTTGATAGCATAATAGGTAGGTTATTCATTATTAGGAATTAATTTTACTTTAGCGTTTCAAATGTTTAAAAAAACCTTTTTTATTTAAAAATTCTAAAAAAAAAAATTGTTTTGTCACCAGAAAATTAAATAATGGTATAAATAAATATATACAATAGTCGTCTGGTGATGACGGTCACGATAAAACCCGGTTTTAAATTTAATTAATTAAATTAAAAGGTGATTACAACCGACTAACGTATTTTACTAACTATAATTAAAAGTATTCACTTTCTCGGTTCGATTCATTTGATAATCCGTCCACAACCAGCCTCCATTTTAAACTTTTGTCATTTATTTCAATGTCACATTTTGACAGAAGCAGTATTCTTCGTTTTGAGAAATCACTTGTATTAATCAATTAACCGTCGGAAAACATCGATGATATCATTGTACGAGTATGTTCTTTTATAATATGTTGATATGATGATTTTAATCATGTTTTTGTTCTGTATATTATATGCATGAATGCATGTTGTTAAAGTGTTATGTATATATTTGTACCAACTCAACACAGGACTTGGAATTTGTGTCTTAATAAATCTTACATCAGTATATTGTGAATAAAGTAAATAAATTTAAAAAATATCCAGTTTAATAATAAAATTTCGAGCATCCAATGATTCAGTGCAACTGTTTTGTTGGATAGTAAAATAAACACACTCATTAAATTGTCATTATGGTCAGTGATCCTGTCGATATATTTGTACGCTGTAATTCAATCAGAATTTAAATTTCAAATCATGCTAAATTTTTGCGCAATCAGTTATTTGCACTTTTGATTTATTTGTCTTCCTTTCTCGATTTTTTACAACCGTTTTACGTGAGTATTAAATTCAAAACAACATCTTAATAAATAATTTGATTGAGAAAGTAAAAAATTCGTTTGTAAAGTTGAATGATGTAATCGTGGATAGGAAGCATCTGTTTGTAATCATATTTTAAAATTATTATGATATCATGATTATAAGAATCTTATTATTTTTTCGTTACACTCGTATTGTTATGAAAGTAGTTAATTTGATGCAAGATTTATTTTCCTATTGGATGATTTAGACGTTTTTTACATTGTCAGGTGCCAGTGGTCATTAGTAGGTTTCGACTCGGTTTCTGTAGCTAATTGACCGGTTTAAATATAATTCAGTTGTATCGTTGAGTGTCAATCATTGGGTTCACTGGCTTTTGATACGTACAAACGTAATTTTAAATGAATATTGATAACCTTTGTTATTTATTGACAACTCTTAATGGAATTCCATTGTACTAAATGTTATTAAATATTTGTATATAACCGCTTACCGACTTTTCTATGTCTACCGGTTTCGAGACGTAACCGTCTCTTCGTCAGGACACCAATTAAACCCACCATACACCTTCACAGACATATAAAACCAACGCGACATGCATTTCAATAAGCACATACATTAGGGCAAACATGCGTGAAAATATTTTATGTTGTTTGATAAATAGTTGAAAAATAGGGAAAGAGGATGGAAGGACGAACTTGAATTTAAAAGGTTGAGGGTAGGGAATTCCATTGTGATTATTATATAATAACTTACATTTGCATATAATATATTAAATGGACTGCTCATATTGATTTTTTTAAACAAATTTATGTATTTATGCTTTAATTAGTTAGTTCATAACATCTTAAGAACTAATATAAACTTTAATAACATTACATTTTTATTTATACTAATTTTTAAAAATTTATTTGAAATATTTCGATCTTTTCTATCTCCTTTATTTATTCAGGTAACTCATTGTACAGCTTCAATCCCTTGTACAATGAGTTTTGAGAATCTGTTTTTCTTCTCATTGGTAATCTTATCTTTTTTATATCCCTTGTCTCATATGTATGACACTGTTGGTTAAATTTTATTACTGTTTTATTTTAATCATCCCCTTAATTATTTTATATGTAAAAATTGCCACATTACATTTAATTTGCTGCTTTACTGTGAGCAACTTAGTTAATCTTAGTTACAAGGGTGCCCTGATAAAAATACGTTTTTAAAATATAGGAAACCTGAGTTAATATTATTTTTGCATTCCCCAAAATCTAAAAAATGGGTCGAAATCATAAGGAATTTAAGGAAAGAACCTGATTAGATTAGATCCACCAAAAACGAATGATGATTGTCCTCCAATTTTTGGTAGCATATGCATTATAGTTGATTGCAGCCCTGGTATAAATAAACAAACTTAGAACATGGGTACGTTTTTGTGTCACTATTTAAAAAAATATCTTATTCTGTAGGGCGTGTCTATATACTATATGAAAATGGCCAAAATACATCAATAATTACCCCATTCATAATTATAATAAAAAATCTTAGTATATAAAATGTTTTGGGGATTTATTAAGCACATTACTGTATAACTGGTAATATTTTCCGGCAAATTATTAGTTTTGTTTTCTGTGAAATTTTGATGCATCTGGACGTTGAGTTAATTACTGGCTACTAGAATTAATAAGCTATGTGCTATCAAGCGACGATCTTATAAACTCGATTAATCTAAGCACAGACCATTGGCTTAAATACAATATAATTTAAAGATCATATTTTTGCATTTTATTGCCTTTCGAATTTATTATAGAAACTGCGCCTAGCTTCTAACTATCGTAATTATCTTCCATTCTCTCTGAGGAAAATAAACTAGACCTACTTGAACAATCACTATTTAATGTGATCACTTTCTCTGTAACCTAAATTATTCGATTCAATTACAAGTTAATTTTCAATGCATCCGCAAAGCATTTTAGGTTGGCCGAAGCAATTAGGAATCCAGTACTGTGACATTTTCTTTCCACTTATGGAAGCCGAAAATTAAAAGAGAGATCAAACGTTTCGGCATTCGGCACGGATTTCTAAACAATTTTATTAAGAGTTAGACTACCCGCTGTCGTAGGCATGCTGATCCGATTTTCATTTGTCGCATTAAAGCATTGATTAGCTGAGAAAGCGTCACTTTGGTATTAGCAACCCGAAGAAAAATTTCCATCTTTTCACAATAGAAGACAATTTATATAAAATAATACGAAAATAGGAACGACCAACTGGAGTATGGTGATTTTACTTTATTGTGGACTCTTATCTTTGTCTGTGTCCAGGCGGATGAATAATACAATTATGCGTATAAAATAAATCTAGAAACAAACCCTGGACGAGTGTTTTCGGCTCTTCATAGGTAAAAATCGAGACAACGTACATTTTCTCCTAAATGTTGTCTTGTCTATCAAATCATCTTTGCGATTTCACAAAAAATGAATTATCGCGGTTTCGATGTTTGTAAGTATCATTAGTTTTTTGTGATTTGCCCATTTATGAATGATCTGTGGTTTTATTGGCTATTTTTCTTTGGGTAGCCGCAAAAAACGTTTATTTCTAATTCTATAGAGTGATTTTCACGGTAAAAACTCACGAGAAATGCGACAAACAATCAGTAATAAATAATAGAGAAGAATTATGTGGGAAATAGAATAATGGGGCAAGTTTCTAACATTTCGTAAGTCAAGGTATTCCATCTATTTAAACGATTGAACTTATATTGAGAATTTTATAAGAAACGATCGTTCGGGAAACAATAACCCATAAAAAAATGTTTAACCGTTGTATTCATTATTTAAAAATACGGTTTTGAATTGATTGGTAGCTCGGTAATTTTATAAGATTTCATTGAGATGTTTTTTTAACTCTGTGTTATGAACTTATTTGTTGCTAGTAGGGTTTCCAACTCTCCCGGAATTCCGAGAATCTCCAGGATATAAGAAGCTAAAATCTCGCGGAATTTATTTTGAAACACAATTATAATTTGCCATTCAAATTGAAACATTAAAAAATTTATGTAGGCAAGCAAATTTTCAAGTTTTGTCGAGTATCACTTATGAATTTGGAACAAACTTGATGCTCGTTATTCATGATTATGATGTGGCCACTTTAAACACTGTAATATTCACAATCCTGCCTATGTTTGAACATCAACGTTTCCTCAACTCCTCCATCTGTTGACTTTGGTTAAGTAAAAGAGCTGAAACCCCCATCATGTGGTTGAGATTCATCCGGCTGAACCAATTCACCTGATAGGAAACACCCGAAAACAATTCTCCGATTTTTATACTTCTTCTTTTACCAGGTAGTCAAAGTGTTTGGGATGAAAGAGTTGAGAAAATGTAAATGTTCAAACACGCTTATTGATCAGCTAACAACGTTTGTTCGTTTATGGTTAGTATTGTAAAATGGGTACGCTTAAAATTGACCGCGCTAATGATATACCTTCGGAACTAGACATGAAAGAAAGGCATAGGGTCAGACTCTGTATTACTAAATATAGACATATTATACCAACAAGTTAAAAAAACCGTCTAGCAGAACAATAGTACTCTTTCAAGTGGAATGTGGAGGAGTTGAGAATTTACCCACAATAGAATCCAATTTGTCAAATTACTGTTTGGATTGTTCAGCCTTGAGTATTTGGTCGGTAAAACGTTTGCGTAAGGTCATGTTTGCATTCAACTCAATGGGTCTGTGAGTTGTTAACACAATTATAATTTGCCATTCAAATTTAAACATTTAAAAATTTATGTAGGCAGGTAAATTTTCAAGTTTTGTAGAGTATCACTTATGAATTTAGAACCAACTTGATGCTCGTTATACATAATAATGATCGCGAGCATCATAGTATTTAAATTTGTTGCAACAGAGAGGGAAAACATTTTAAACCAGCCAATGACCTGTCATTGGCTAGTTCAAGTGGCCACTTTACACACTGTATAACATTCACCATTCTGCCTATGTTAAAATGTTGTATCATTTACAATTTTCTTGTTTTTCTCGTAATTAATTACCAAATTAAACTGTGATGTTAACGTCTATTTTCCTTTATATTTCATACAAATTAAATATCGCTCTTTGATATACATCGGACATCGGATATTTTGATATTTAAATAAATATCATGATATTTTCCAACCCTGGTCACATGACTTATTATTTTCCACTTCTTCTGTCGGTACGTCTGTTAACGTTCATAAATAGTAATTAATTAGTTTCTTCTGCCTCGGTCGTGACATTGTAGAGATTAATTTAGCATTCCTCTACCACCGACGTGAGTCAGTGTGGGTCTTTTGAAGGACGATTTGCTGATCACTGATCACTCATGTATGTATTCGCAGACGTTACATCAATCCGGCTTACGCGTTTCCCATTGGCCGTGGTGATTAACTCGTAATACCTGTTAGATGAGCGTCAAGTTCTGTACTCCGAAACTGATTTGTAGAGGATTACACATATAATATTATTGCCTATGCGTGTTTTTAAATTCGTTATTCGATGCTCCGAAAAACAGAGCTCCATAAGTAAGTCGTTGAAACGTGTGTATCGAATCCAGGAAAATATAAGACGCGTCAAATGTGTTGTTTGTGTGATACGCACACTACAATGTTTTATATTAACAAATTCTGGACTGGGACCTGAAATTAATGACTGATACGTCACCTTCATGAGGTAACTTCAGATGTCAGATGATTTTATGATGTAACAATGCAGTGGTCTGGTGGACATCATCGGGTAGGGATATGAGTGTGATGATGATGAACATCATAATATTTTTACCTAAATTAAAATACAACGCAATTAAGAAGTTCAGTGCTACGGGAAATCGGATATAAAAATGTTTTCTTACGGGAGGTAAAAACGGAGCATTTCATCGTACCTATTCATCGGCCTCGTGGTGTAATGGTCAGCGCGAATGCCTACCATGCAAGAGATCTCGGGTTCGATTCCCGACATAGTTGCTATGAAATATTTATACTTTAACATATATTGAACATAAGTATGAAAAAAAACATAAATAAATACATAACAAAAAATGATAAAATTGCATAGCTATAACAATAGTTACAAGTAGTACTATAAGCAACCAAAAATATTAAAGAAATACATACATAAATATGAAAAAGAAAAAAAGGAAAACATTATTGAATATAAAGAAAGGTTTAAGAATTATATTGCGAGGGAAAAAAAGAAATAAGACTTTTATAACCTATAAATAATATATATTTATTTTACCTTTATGTAACAAAAATGATGAAGATACGCTGCGATTGGTGTGCCAATTCAGTGTCCTATGCACGATTAGGTGCAGTTCAAGTTCAGCTACGGGAAATCGGACATAAAAATTGTTTTCTTACACGAGGTTAAAATAAGAGCATTTTATTATACGGCGAGGTATTTCGAAAATGTATGAAAAAATAATTAAACGAACTACTTTGAAGTACGTTACAAATTCTACCGAATCAACCATGATAGAGTGTTGTGATAGGTTTTCGGTTTTCAAGGATTATCAGCAGAATTTACCAACTAAAACTTGTGACGTCACTGGCGGAGTAATTTCAAAATTAGAAAACTTTAAAAAATCATTGCGCTGATAATACTATACATTTTTTTTTCAACAATATTTTGAGTTTGTTGAAATTTTTGTAGACAAGGACTAGATTCAACTCCCTGGGGAGCTGTTTATATTAAAATATTACAACAGAGATGAAGAACATTTAAGATGAGGTAATATAGAAGTCTAGGCATCTACAGGGCTTATGACCTGTCAATGGCTGGTTTAAGTGACCATTTTACACACTGTGTAGTTTGATAGCCTATAAACAAATATTAAAAAAATAAAAAACCGCTGAACTTCTTCATTCAACAATATTTTTGGTAATATTTATTGTTTCCTGATTCGCCTAAAACTAGTATTTTAATTATCATGGAAACCTGTTTTGATCAAATATTGGGTAAACGTGTTTATTACATTTGTTCAAGATCTACATGGACATTTTGAAATTAAATACATAGTTAAACAAAAACGATTAGCCGGTTAGCTAATCATTTTAATTTATAACTCAAATTAATTTGCAGCTTGAAAATTCAAATGGTTCTGTAATTAAAATATGCATGGCAATCAACTCAAGTTTCTTTTTTATTATTAAATTTTTGAGACTCTAGCTTATATTATTATATTTTATGAGATTGTATCCCGAACGAATGACCTAGTAAAATTAAATATACTCGTAAATGATCGAGCAAAACCTACTTATTAGCTGTTAAAAATAACAGTAGAACCGCTGACTTGTTAGGTCAGGTATATTGTTTAATCAAACAAATAATTACTTTTGACTTTGATTTATAATTCGTATATTTTTTATCGAATAGCTGTAACAAGGAATAAATGGCAGTCCAAAAAAAATGGCAATCCGTTGTTTTATCTAAGTTTTGATACAATTTATTGACACCGATTTAATTTATTTGTCGCAAAGAACAGATCATACTTTTTTATTGCTTTACTCTTAATTCATGTTGTATTTTTGTACCTGTATCTCGTACTTATAGTCCTTAAAATATGGCTTGATTAGAATGACAGTTGACAGCAAAAGTGAGGACATAACTCTGTAGTAACGTCTAAGGAGTGATTTATATTGACACACGAAAAATCATTCGTATCTGGTATGTTAATTAATTTTTTTAATACAATGCTTGACATATAAATCAACATTATAATATAAAATCAGCGTTAAAACTAAAATATACCTAATTATTAACGACGTTCTTACAAGGTTACGTCATTTTGCAAAAATGTTAGAGATGAGACAAATTGATCAATGTAAATCGATCGAATAAAAAATAATTCATTTGTTGTTGTTCATAAAAAAAGTATTTAATATATTATTTTTTAGTAAATAATTGTCTTAAACACACTATAATAGGCTTGTTTTTGCGTTTTTATATCAATTTTCGTAAACAGAGTCTCATGTTTGCATGAAAAAACTGATAAGATCGATTTGATCGGTACATGATCAGTGATCAATAATTTCCCATCACTAGTGACTTTAGTTTGATAGCTGTCATTTTAATCAAGCTATATTTTAAGGACTACAGTTACATTATTTGTTTATACTAGTCACGCCTAAAGAAATATCTCCTTTCTCTTCCTTAAATCTCCTTCTTTTCTCTTTCTTCATTCCGTTTTCCCATTGAAATGCAGTAATGTTACATATACTTTTACCTATTGCTATTTTATTTGCATATTTTGTATTATTATTTTGTTTTCGCTCGAATACGTTTTGAAACTTAAAGATACATAGATTTTGTTGATTGGAAGAAATTACCATTAGTAGATAAGCCTTCCGGTGTATATATATTTATTATGTACAAGAAGTTAGCAAAAAAATGTGTAAAACAGCATATCATGGCATCACTGCATACAATTCCGCTATGAATGTTTTTTAGAGAAATTATGTTCAGGTTTTATTTACTTGACTAACAATTATTATTCCGTTAAGTTCATTGGTCCCGGAGGAATTCAGGAAAAATAACGTGAACACGATGTTTTGAAGAAGTAATAAATGATACACAAAACCTTATTAATGTAATGTATAAATTATGTTCTGAATGTAATTAAAATATGTAACGATAATTACTACTTCGTGATATAGTAATCGACCCAACAAGTTAGTGATTAAAAAATGTTCTTTTGTCTGAGAATTTACATAAAATGCGTCTTCATAACTTTATACGCACTGCGTAAGTACACTAAATAGAACCGGGACCTTAAGAATGGAATGCGATAGCACCAACCACTATACCAGGGTACGTATTCTGATGGGAAGTTAAAAATTTTCTTCAATTTTATCTACAAAGTAAAATTAAGTTTTCTGTATGAAAAATAGAATGTGCATACAATTTTTTTTCTTAATATGTGCAATTACCGGTTACCGACGAAGGTAGTTTGAATTTTTATACAAATATACACACTTTCGTACAGTATATACCATTGATAATCGCGACCCTGGGGGGAAATTACAATCGGAAGTGAACAGAGTTACCTTCGACTATCTAAAAAGTTGAATCTATATTTATGTGCGAAAATGTGTATATTTTTATGATTTGTATACATTATTATGTGTTTGATTGTGTTCAATTACAGATTACAGACAAAGATACTTAAAATTTTCATACAAATAAACACATTTTCGTACATAAATATTGATTTTACTTTATACGACCTCTATACAGGGTGTTCTTTAAACCCTGTCACATCCGAAACCAGGATGATCAGTATGGGGAAGAAGACATATTAGCATATTTAAAATATCGTGGTTTCGGATGTGACAGGGTTTAAAGAACACCCTGTATGTATCGATGAAAAAAGCGTTGAATTCAACTCTGTTAACATCTGATTGTAATTGCTCCCCTGGGCCTCGATTATGAACGCTATTTTCATCTGTACATAACGAGACGGTATACTTAACTTCTGTACCATCTGTATCTACCTCGGTATGTTCTACTTACTTGTCATCTTGACATCATATGATCGAACGCAACCGACGAATGAACACAAAAAGACCCCACCCGAAAATTTTCCTTTAAAACATCGCTAGTTTTCGATATTAATTCCTTGATGAGTCAACTATTTTACCAAGAACTAAACGGAACCAGCATGCAGCCTGTATCAGTATTGAGTATGGACTTGTACATATAATGATATTCGTCTCATTATGTATGTATGGAGTATGGATGGAATTATGGTGTCATGATAAATGTCATAGCACTATTTTTAACGGTGATATTATCTTTATTATTTGTGTGCAAATTTATTTATACTGTCTTCTCTTGCCTAAATCCGCATCAAATGGTGCGAAGGGCACTTCATTGCAACTTGGTTCGCTAATTGTAGCGTAGCCCCTCTCTCCGACTTGCTAGAAATGAAATCCGTGTGAAGGCGGGGCTAATAATATAACAGTCAATTGTTTATTTTATGTCTACTTTTATAATCCATTTTTTTAATTGCCTTTTTGTGTTTTACCTCTTATATTGATTAGATCATTAGGAAAATATGCGATGCCTGACAATTTTGATGAATAGATAGTTTTTCAGTCACTCTTTCGCAAATGTCTCCCTGTGCGAAAAAGTCAACTGCACGTCGGACTAATTTTGTCTCTAAAATTGAAAAAATCGACGTTTCGTCGTCCCGTTCTACGCACCCCAAAACTGAACCAATTTAGTTATTATTATTTTTTTAAGAAAGAGGATTTGCATTAAATTAGGATAATAAATAACCTCTTGTTTATTTATAAATTATTAAATAGTAAAATAGATTGCCCCGAACTGTTAACTTTAATAAACTTTCGTGTCCACATGGACCAACAAGACTTAATTTTTTGTTTTACAGTCATCATCACGGTACTAATTATTCATTGGATTCGCAGATTATTCGCATGCAGCGACTTGCAAATCAATACAGTGATAATTTAGATTTATTTTATATCACGCCTCTGATGATCAAGTCCTGTGTTTTGAAAAATAATTAACAATTTAAAATTCAAATACTGATTAGTTCTTCACTTTTGCCATAACTCTTTACTCTTGTGTGCATAATTATTTAAAAAAAATATCATTGTTTAATATTAATATTTATATAAACCATGAAGTAAACCTTTTAACTTTCCTTTTAAAGCACTTTCTTTTTTTTATTTCTTCCTCTTTTTTAAAAACTACTATTTTTTTTATTTATATTTGTAAATATTTATATTTGTTACAGATGTAATATTTCTTTTTTATATATAAATACTGTTTGCCATTGCATACTTTTCTCGATGTTTTTGTTCTTTTTTTAATACTTATTATGTTATTTTTTGTTGTATTTTTTTTACTGGTTTTATTGTAATTAGGTAAAAGGTTCAGGAACCGTAAATAAATATTATTTTTTTTGTGTAGTACATTTTCCGTTTTTCTAAATTAATTGTAGTATTTGAATACCGAAAATTCGAAGCCTGCAGATAAAGCTGGGCGCTTTCTTGGGTTTTTGAGGTTTTTTTAGATAGTCCTAGCTCACATAAGAAATAATTTAACAACAAAAAAACGATAGACATGTTAATGGTAAATAGTACGTAAAAAAATAATTGCTCTAGTGGCATAATCCAGAGAGAAAATACGAAAATACGTTCGTACGAAGAAAAGTGAGACCGCGTTTCCTCTTAATGCATAACGAAGGCAGGTTATAGATTAAATAGCACAGTGCATTAGTTATTGTGCGACGATGCGACAGTGTAAATGGAATTGAATCACAGAGTGGGTTGTGTTTCCATAATCTACATAACCCAAACCTGGAAACCTAGAAATCAAAATGGCAAAAAGCCAAGTTAACGAAGAAGTCTTAAAGCCAAGTTAGATTTGTCAATGACAATTTGCAAGAATTCATATCAACCACAAGTTTTAGAATGTTTTAAAGTTTAGCAAAAATACAAATAAGGGAATGTGAATATGTAATAATTAAAAAATAGGTGAGACTTTTTTACAAATGCCTTTTAAGAGTTACATAAAATAATTAAAAAACTGTGTTATTTGAGAAGTGATTAGGCACAGAAGTGAAGGCCTACAATTTTCGCTTTTTTTTAAATATTGTATTTTTCATGTAATGAATGTTGTTTTCTTAAAAATAAATAAATAAAATTATCTTAAAACTCGAAGACTTACCGAATAGGACGTGAGAATATTGTTGGGAAATTATATGATTGAAAATCGTCCATGCGAATCACCTAAATGCTTCAAATTGAATATTGGATCAAATTTGATGAACGCGTGGCATTGCAAATTGCCTTTCCAATTATGTATGTCAATTGGTTCTGGTACTACGAGGAATGTCTTAATGAAGAGTGTTGTCACATTTTTGTACTTCAATGACAACATCACATACAGTTTCTGTAACAGAAAATCGTGGGAATATCAAGAACATCTCACTTTCTGTTCATTCAATTATAAATGAAAATAATTTGACAATGTTTGAGTATGTCCAAATGCTTGAAGACTGCCTGGATTCCCTCCCTAGGGAGTTATTCATATTTAAATTTATTTCAACAGAGAGGGAAAACATTTTTGAGAAGGGAATATATAAGTCTAGGCATTTTTTTTTAATATTTTTTTTATATTTTTTTTATATTTTTTTTAAATTTTTTTTTTGCACCACAACAGGCCAGGAGGCCCAATTACAGCGGTGAATTACATCACAGAACACCCAGGCTTGAGAAAAATCACATTTAATTTTTGTGTTCTCACCGGGAATCGAACCCGGAACCTTCCGTCTGTGAGTCAAGCGTCTTGACCACTACACCACGGAGGCCGCCAAGGCTTTACAGGGCTTATGACCTGTCATTGGCTGGTTTAAGTGGCCACTTTACACACTGTGTAACATTCACCATTCTGTCCATGTTTGAACATCCACATTTTCTCAACTCTTCCATCTGTTGACTTTTGTGAAGCAAAAGAGCTGAAACCTTTATCACGTGGGTGAGATTCATCCGGCTGAACCAAATCACCTACTAGGCAACGCCTGAAAACAATTTTCCAATTTCTATACATCTTATTTTACCAGGTAGTAATTCAACAATGTTTGAGTAGGCAGAATGGTGAATGTTACACAGTGTGTAAAGTGGCCACTTAAACCAGCCAATGACAGGTCATAAGCCCTGTAAATGCCTAAACGTCCATATTCCCTTCTCAAAAATGTTTTCCCTCTCTGTTGAAATAAATTTAAATATAAAATAATTTGTTTTAGCCTCTTTGTTTAAAAGAATAAATATACGCATTTCTTGTACAAATGTAAAATTATACAGTAGCATCACGCCCCGAAAAACAGTTAATCATCAGGGCCCCGATTACAATGGGAAGTTAACAGAGCTATCTTCGACTGTCCATAAAGAAAAACCGATACTTGTGTACGAAACTGAGTATATTTGCATGAACATCTAAAGTATCTTCATCGGTAACCTATAATTTAGAAGAAAAAAATGTAAGCATATTCTGCTTTTCATACAGGAAACTTAATTCTACTTTGTAGTTAAAATTGCAGATAAATGTCTACTTTCATTTGTAATCGGGGCCCTAGTGTTAAAAAGCTTAGACAATATTAACAATAATTAAAGTTAGTATGATATTATTTTTTTATTTCAAACAACTAAAAAAAAATTGCAGATAGAATAAAAAAATATCAATTTTAACCGATTATTTGGGTACCTTAAGTTCTTAAAATAAACACATTTTGATATAAATATGCAATTAATTTAAATATTGATTTCAATAATGATTTCACAACATGATTCACATTTTCTAATAGTGAGTTATTTATAACTCGTTGAAACTGGTCCCAAAAATGAAATATTTGGGTAAATCATAAGAACGTAAATTCCTTTTAATTGAAATATATATATATGCAGGTGAATACATATATCAGAATTTATTTGGGTTAGATACTACTTGGTTAGATGAAGAACTTCAGTCCTACAGGAAATTGGATACAAAATATGTTTTCTTACGCGCGGTAAAAATTAGAGCAATAAATTTTAATGCAAAATTTTAAAATGTACGAAAAAAATATTGAAAAATATTGAAATAAAAAAGGACTACTTTGAACGATGTCACTAGTTCATATAAATCGATCAATGATAAGAGTTGGGGAAGATTTCCGGTTTACTTACTGTAAACGGACCTATCGGCAGAACTGACTAAGAAGAAGCGGAAGAGAACTTGAGACGTCACACGCGGAGTAATTTCAGAAACACAAAACTTTTAAAAATCGTAGCGTTGACAATACGACACATTTTTTTAAAATGGCTTTGTTTAATAGTATATGAACAAATAATCAAAATAAAAAACCCACTGAACTTGCGCACTAAGCGGTTTAGTTATAACCAACATATATGTGGTCTATTATATTACAAAATAATTTATATTTATATTAGTACCTAGACGTCTTAAAAATAACAGAGGAAAAAATCGAACTTATAATATACATTTTATCAGTTATTCGTAACATTATTTTTAGTTCCTGGTCTGGTGTCCACAGTTAATGTTATTTTTCCATTTGCTTGCATTTTGCGTAACTAATGTAATGCTATTCACTATTCAGGTGAAGATGGAAAAGTGAAAGAAAAAGCGCTTTGTTCTTATATATTTGCGTGCCTAATACCAGCTATTTTCCTTAAAAGTTTCAAGTAAACTAACTGCGAGGAACACGTTTTTCGAAGCTTGGTTTCTTCAAAACGTGGGAATGAGAAAGTGGGTAGTATGAAGTATGTGCTATGTGGCCGAACTTGCAACATTTCAGAAATGCTGTTTATGATTCTTAGACCAACTTCCAAGAATAGAATCACCTTCTGTTGATTCTCTGAATTTGTTGTGAAGTCGGCAAATTTTTATTACTCAGTAGGCAAACTAGAATAAAAAAGGTCATGAAAAATGTAGCTAATAATTTGTTGCACGACAAGTTGATAAATTTTAATATTCATATCAGCCATTCGACGGCATTGAAATTTTGCTAAAATCATAATAATTAAATATTACCAATCAAAACATTATTCTTAAAAAATATGATATCAGATAAACTTTACATGAAAACATACCTACGTAAATAATAGCGTAATTCAAAACCGTCTCTAAATCTTTTAATGTTTTAAATTTTCTTTCAAACAGATTATTATATTACTTGACACCACAAACATTCTCCGTTGAGTTAGTGAACCATAATTAGAAATCTCACAACTCTTTTTTCAATGTTTTTCGTAAATATCTCAGTACTCCTTCAATGGAGATTTAAAAGTTTGCTTCCAATGCCCTTCTATTTCTGTTTTCTTTAATAACTTTCCTTTTGAGTTCATTATCTTGAAATCAGTAGAATTTTAATACTTTGTCTTTATATGAGTACCGATATACCTTAGTTTAGTCTAAATTCCAAGAGGTGTAGTCTTCCGGTCGAAAAGTATTATATTTTAGTTGTTTGTAGCTTTTAAGCATATTTTTAAAAATAATACAAGAACTATCCTAGAAAATAATTAATTTCATGGATTATTTATTTACTTAATTTTTTGAATAGTGCAATTTTGAAAGAACGTGCAAATTGAAAATTCGGATGACTTCCGTACATTTTATCAGATTTCAGCAAATTTTTTAGCTTACATAAATATAAAGATATTATAATGGCTGAATGGTAGGAATATATTATTCCTAAAATAAAGACGATTGGTCTAATTTCACAATATCAAATTTTCTTCGTCTGCTATTGTTTATTTAAGTTCTTATAATGACTAAACCACACGTTTCAATTTTCGAATCTGGAACACAGCATTGTTTTAAATAGGCCAAGATATTATTAAATAAAATTGATCGATTGGTAGGATGTTTTTATTTTGGTTTGTAATTTCTTGATTTGGGCAACTTATTTTTAAACTATTTATTTTTTGAGAATGTACCTACATTATCACAATAATATTTATTTCATCTTAAAATAGTACATACATCATTTATTATTATAGTATTAACTGAAATCTAATTATCGGTTAACTAGATATTAATCATCAATATGAGTACAGCATTCACAATACACCCTTTCTTCAACATGGATTAATGTTTTTTTTTGTCACTTTTTCACAGATACCTCCCTGAATACTGCGTGAAAATGACAATTGCACATCAGACTGATTATGACTAACTAAAAATTTCGAAATCGATGTCTCGTTTTCCGCACCCAAAAACTGAACCAAGTATATATTTTTTTTAAAAATGAGTATCAGAAAAAAAAATCTGTGTCGGCACGTTTTGCTTTTTTTAAAAAAAGTTATATTTTTATACCGTATAACCGATGACGGCACACCTAGTAAAAGAAAACAAACGATAGGTGAATGGTGAATATCTATAGTGCTCAAAAAATCATCGCTTAAGTGCCATAATCTAGGGAGAAAATACGGGAATACGTTTATATGATGAAAAGTTAGGCCGCACATTCTCTTAACCCTGTTAACTACCTAATAATCTCATTTCTTTCCTCAAGTGGAATGACGTATTTATTTTACCAGTTTATTTTTAATATATTTTTACAAAAAATCTATTCGTAACAAGCATCATCTAAGTAGTTGTCTTAGATATCGAGGCTATACTGACAGAATGCATTAACTCCTTAAAACAAGTTCCGGTAAAATCGCATTTTAAGCTTTTTATTCTTTTGACGCATCATTTCTCCCACAATTTTTATTTTTATTTTATGCTTTGAACTTTTAATCAACCTCTTGCGCCTATATTAAAAAATATTTTAAATTTAAAAAGACTCTTAACTTAATGCATTCTGTTAGTATAGCCTCGATATAATAGAATGAACCCGCAACCTACCACTTCCTGGTTCTAACCGCAACCACTTTACAAGTCTGTGTATAAATTTGTTTACTAATACCGGCTTACTACTATAAGAAGTATGAAATAAATGCGTACAATAACACCACGTTATATTTATGCATATTGTATTCGAGTTATGATATTTGAAAACCCGTTTACATCAGGTATTCTGCACTAAAAAATATATCAAATAGGAACACATATAAAACTTAGAATTATTTTTGTCGGTTGTTAAACATAGTTTAGATTCGACAATAATTTAATTATTAGCATTTCGTTACGTTATACTTTGTTATACCTTTTTGTTCTCCGTGTAAAGGCGGATGAAGAATACAGTTCTGTGTGTATAATAGAACCAGAACACTGAACTGTTTCGACTCGATAGCTGTTCTCAGGTAAAAATGAGGAAATCGAACGAAAATAAGTCCGCCCCGTTGTGTAGTAATTAGCGCGTTCGCCTACCTCCTGGATTCGATTTCCAGCAACGTGTACGTGAAATAAAACAATAAAAAAATAAAAAAAATATTTGCGTTCTTATGATTTACCCAAATATTTAATTTTGAGGGCCACTTTCAACGAGTTGTAAATAACTCACTATTAGAAAATGGAATCAAGTTGGGGTAGAGTGGGATTCGAACCACGGACCTTCGGTCCGTGAGTCCGAGACACTAGCCACAGGACCACAACCCGATTTAATTGCAATATTTCATTTTTTCATTAACATTTTACCTTCAAGTAAGAGACGATCAAACTTCTGCGATAAAAACTCGTTTTTTTCCCTTTTTTAGGTGCATCCGGCCCTTATAAAATAGTATTTTAGTTCAAAATATAACTTTACATCATATATAGTACTTTTCGTGTCTTTATATGTTTTTGAATATTATTTTTGATTATAATATTTTCAGTAACCTTTCCTACATCCCGGTTTCCTGTTTTATTTTTTTATAATCTTATACTTATGTATATTGAATATTTTTTTTCTTATTTTTATTAAAATACTGTTCGTAACGCCTTGCATGCTATGGATAGGGTGACCGGTCCTATTATGACGAAAACGAATCTATTTAACTTTTTTTTTAATTGACTAACCTTTTTTGATGCGGTTTTAATTTCCAGCCAAATCACGATAGTATAAATGTGTTTTTTCTCAAGCCTGAATGATCTATGCTGTAATTCACCACCAAGCCCCTTGCCAGTCGTGGTGAAAAAAAACATATAAACAATGCAAAAAGACGGTGACATGTTAATAAAACACACGGCTCGAATAACATGGGCGTCATGTTTTACCTTCATGATCTCATTCTAAATTCCTTGGGTATTATAGGTTCGAGAACCCGATTATTAATTTAACGATTTTCACTGTCCAACACATGTACGCATTCTCTACACGTACTTATTATACATATTCATACATTTATCCATAGATTCCACACACTCTCACAGGTGCTTTCATTGTGTGAGTAACTACGGTCCCGGTCAAACAACGGTAAACATGCTTGCATAGTAGAAGTTCTTATCACAAGACGCATTTCTTACTCTCTTTACAAATGTACAAAATTTTCAATGTTATTCAATGCTAGAGCACCAAGTTTTAGATCTGATCGCGTTTTTAAATAAAAAATATATCGGTAATTTATCGATCTACTGATATATCATTAATCTATCACCTTAATATATCTATTTCCGTAACAGATGACCGACATACGCTGAATTTATTTTACCATTAAGTGCCGATTAAAGTTTGGTAATGATGATCATTATTCTTTTGGGATTTCATGTTTGTTGCGAAAATTTTATTTCTTTATCTAGTCTTTCTTGGCCATTTCTTAATATATGTACATAATACTTAAATAAAAACATATTACATTAACAATATCTACTAATACAATCATTTTCACCAGACTAACTAGACTGTCTGATATTTTCTACATTCGTAACATTAAAACTAATCATCGGAAACATTCTACCATTCCTCGTAAATGTGAAGCATTTAACAAGAATATTAATATAATAGGTAAAAAAGAGAACTAATAGGCTTGATTCAGAATAACAGAGAATATACGTTTTGTTTCTTTTCTTGCTCTTAATCATTAAATCAAATACAATTTTCCACTACTACTTTCCTTCATTCATTCATCACCACTCCTTATCAATTTCCTTCTCACTATCTCTTTGTTTTGTCTATATTTCTATTATTTTTAATATATTTATTCTTTAAATAGTATAACCCGTCGTCGCTTTATTGTAGTATAATTTAGTGAATACATATTATTGAATGGCAGGCCCTACTATTTTTATTTAAACATTTTTATAGTTTTTATTCATAACCATTTAACCTGTACCTTTGTTTGTATTCGAAATAAATAAAATAAAATAGTAAAAAAAAATATTTTCGTTTAAATAGTAAAAAACGAGGAAAAAATCTAATTAATTTCAGTCTACACTATAAAAATCTACACCAATACTACGAGTAGAGGAGGGGGTAGAAGTGGGTAGGAAAGGAAAAAATAAGATATCCAAATAGTTACATTTCAACCGTAATTTAAACGTGAGCAATGAAGGGACGTCTTCGTAAAAGAGCATAAAAATGGTTCTCTCGGGAATAGTACAAAGAGATAGCCCATGTTGTGATAAAGGTTAAAAGAAATCTCTGGTGTTCCATCCTGTCTGCCTCACTCCATCATAAATATATGGCAGTGGTAGTTAGGGCTTCCATTTGGGACTTGAGGCTTTCGAAATTTCGAGACTAGCAGTACGATTCTAAACGCTCCCTAGGGAGTAAAAAACGGGTTTCTAGGATACGTCCTTCACATTCACATAATAATTAAAAAATATAACGATGAAAATACTTTTTAAAACTTTTTTATTATCTTTATGTATATAATTCCTCTGTACGTGTGATGTCACTAAACTCCTTCTAAACGGCTTAACCGATTTACGTGTGGTTTTCGAAGAAATGTAGATCTTTGCGTCGCGCGTGTTCGTAGATATTAAAATTTTCAATCGAATCTGTAATAAAATAGTTAGAAGCATAAATCTCTTTTCCATCGACCTACCAGGGTTGCATTCGACGAGAATGCATTTACAAAAAATTGAAGGATGCTGCTTTAGATTCTTTCCTTACATTCCTTATAATTTTTTCCTATTTCTTTTCGCTGGATTTTTGAAAATACTAAAATAATATTAACTAACATTCAATACATTTTTGAAAGTCGCATTTATGAATAAAGTGCACTCCTGTTGGCGAGAAGAGTTGAGTTAGACATTTGCAAAAAGAATTCTATTTTTGAAAATGAATTATCTCACCTTTTGGAATTCAACCATAAACAAATACCTAGATTACCTACTTGTCAATGAAAACTCTGTTTCCGACGAGTCTTATTCGCAAGCCAACGTTCGGGCAGGACAACGTCTGACGGGTCCGCTAGTATAATATAATAATGTATGGCGCAGACAACACTAAAAAGCAAAAAATACACTCGCTATGTCAAAACTGCCTTTTTGAATTAGACCGAGGATGGATCAGTGCGGCACTGCTTGAATGTATGCTAAAGCTTCACATATTTTATCTTAGCTCCTACGAGCGTGATGACTGTAAGTTGCTAGTTGCTAGTTGACTTCACCCATAACTAGTTGTTGATTTAAGAACATTTTTCTGCTATGTTGCTTTAGTTAGGCTATTGTGATCTATGTTTGGTAATATAGGGAGAGTGGTTGGTATGTTTTGTATTCATTTAAATAAAAAAATATAATAAAAGTATGCTACGATGTGATTTATTTACTACATGCACTATTTTTTACGCGAATTATCGTTATTACCAAATGGTCTCGAAGTATCGAAAAGTTTAGGAATTTCGAGAGTTGGTCTTCGTGTCTCGTCTTAGTCTCGAGACTAAAATTTGTGTCAAGACTGTCTGTGAGTGGTAGTTTAAATCAGTTGTGACAACACTCCAACTCTTAACTAACTAGCTTTGTTAACAACAAAAATACCTGAATGTTAATTAGACTAATTACTGTAAATCTGAACTATGCTGTTTGTTGTCACTTTAAATACGCTATTAATGTAAAAAATACACCTTCAACTCGTGACTTGTTCCAAAATAGTTTGTACTACCGACTGCTTTCATGTTTGCATAAAATATTATCACAATTCCTTTACCACTCAAATAGTCGAGTCAATATATTGTACATTGGTGGTCGCCTCGTATCTGTGAAATACGCGATCAATTTTTCACAATTAGCTGTAATTAACTTCAAATGTATACAAAACTAGGAACATAACATTTATGTATAAAAAAATCCGATAAGCCATTTATTTCAAAAGAGTCATTGACACATTTCTGGTCATGCGGCTACAAGAGAACATCCCAGCAGAATGCTCGTACGAGGTTTTCCTGTAATTTTACTTATTTTATTCCAAAAACACGCACGTCGTTTGCTCAGAGGAATTTATCTTTTGTGACCCCAAGAGTGTTCAATATCCTGGGTGATCATATTAAGTTCTCCAAAACGAAAGCCATTTTGAGGAGGAATGAACAAGTCTGGATTTTGTCTAAGGGAAGAGACCATTGCAGGAGACTGCTGCGAGATATTGCATAGATTTATATACTATTAAGCGTGTTGTCCAGATGCCCTTTGAAATATATGTATGTTTATGTAATAATATTCAATTATTACATAATCATAATTAATTTTTATTTTACGCTATTATTTAATTATGTATGTGACGAATGATAATTCAAAGTAGTTCATTTTTATTAATTTTGCTCACGCATCTTCGAGAAACTTCGCAGTATAAATAAATGCTTTAATTTTTACCGCGTGTAAGAAAACATAATAACATCTAATTTCCCGTAACACTGAACTTTCTCATACTCTTCTTGCAGACCATCTAAGCATTCGCATTTTAGCTGTTTCGAGTTCAATAGCGTAAGAGTTGTACAAATTAACAGCCAGCCCAGCATTCGGAGCCATACATAATTTATAATGATTTATTATTGAACATCAAAATAAAAATTTGAATAACACGTTTTTTTTAGAAAAATAAATATTTGAGTTCTTATTGTTTTCAATTTAATTTTCACACCATTTCCTAAAAGTCGTAAATAAAATGCGATGGAAAAATGGGAATCGAGTTGTGGTAGAGTGGGATTTGAACCTCGGATCTTTGTTCTGTGAGTCCACAACAAGTAATACAAGATATAGTATATTATTTTAAAAAAAAACTAAATCTTACCAATCTACTTTTTGCAGCTTGTTTTTTGGGGACAGAGTTTTCATTATACTGTGCAGAGAAAAACGAAAAAAGAATTGAATTCAATTGCATTTATTCGATTTTCAAGACCGTTCAGATGCACAATAGGTTTTTTTTGTGTAATTGTGCCATTCGCATTCTGTGCCGACGTTTCGGAACGAATTTCAGCGTCCTTCAGCAGGGTTTATGTATTTTTTTAAAGCAAGAGCATTACAAGCTTTGTTGATGTAGGCGAGATTTTCTGAGATTCACGTGTTATTTTAAAAAGGACAATAATTTTTAGTCATGTCTGGGCGGGTGAAGAATACAGTTCTGTATGTGAAATAGAATCAAAATTCCAGTTGGGTGATTTTGACTCGACGGCTACACTCGTAGCGTAGTGTTTAGCGCGATCGCTTACCATGTTTGAGATCCCGGGCTCAATTTCTTTGAAGGTCGACATGAAACATGAATTAAATAGGTGTTTCTACACTGCAATATCTTATGTTACTGGACTTGCATCTGAAGCATAAGGCTGATCACCTTACCTTTGCGTAACAGATGATCGATGTGCACTGCATTTAGTATACCAATGCAGTGCCTTATGTGCCGTCAGATGCTGACAGGAATATGATTTAGATGATGGTATTTTTATGCTCTCATTAAATCTTCTTACTAGTTTTAAGATCGTAGTTTCCATTTTCGATCTCCGAAACAATCAGGTTAATTTTACCACAACGCTATTTCAAATGTGTGTTCCTATCCCGAATCGCTTTCGATAAAATTATCGATTGATCTGCTTCAAAATATCCATTTAAACGGCGCTCTAAACCGGTGATAATCTAAAATATCATCTTGTTCTTTCACAGAACCGAGGTCACCCAGTCCCTGTGTGTTTAATGAATATCTTAAGGTACCATTTCCACATTCAAAATCATATTACATTGGTACGATTTAGGAAGGCTTTGAAATAGAATGTCACTTTAGTTAATAAAATCAAATAGCCGTTCAATATAGCCTATTATAAACGATGTTTCATTATAATGGTCATCCTGTACCTACTAGAGGTGGTAAAAAAATGAAACAGTTATTTTAATACAGTTGTTCTTCTGCAACGGTCTCAGAAAAAGTTAAGATGTCAATCAAACATAGTTGTTTTTTGAAAGTAGCTGAAATCGTTTTTAAACTGTTAATATAAAGAAAAACTAGTCTTAATTAAATATCTTAATATTTAATTGTTATAAAAAAACGGTTTCTAAACCTTAAAAAGTAAAGTCAAAAACTTGAACTAACTATTCTCTTTCATCATTCCCTTTCCGCACCTAATGGTGCATGGGACACTGAATTGGTACATCAATCGCAGCGTATCTTGATCATCTTGATCATTCTTCAGGTGCCAGTCCAGGGAATATAAAATATTATAGTGTGAAAAACTATTTTAAATAAGTATTTCATAACAACCATGTCGGGAATCAAACCCGAGACCTCTTGCATGGTAGGCAAACGCGCTGACCATTACACCGCAAGGCCGACAAGTTAGCAACTCCTTTTAAATAACCGAAACGCCCACCTCTAGTACCTACCTACTAAAATAATATGCCTCCCTTCCTTCCCATCCACCTTTTCCACTATTGTTACGACAATATCAAACTTTTTTTATTTATTATAATCAGTGCATGTTAGTGTTAATTTCAAATATCATGTGTTCCGAAACGGGTACACAAAAATATTTTTTAAGGTTTATTAATATATTTTTGATTAGGCAATAATATTTTTATAATACTCACTGACATTTTCAGCTGATTGATAATTGCGATATATGCAGAAATTTATTTAATTTTCTTGGATGGGGAACTGAACCCGGAACTCAACTATGGATAAGCAACGGCCTTGCAACCATGATATATTTTTTTCACATGCAATCTCGAATATCTAATTAGAATTTCAAATGCAAAAAATAAACAAAACGGTTCCTTCCTGTACATAATCATTACAATAAAATTGTTTGCACTGAAGGCGTATTATGAATTGTAATTATTGTTAAGAAGATATTATGCAATGACTAGGAATTTTGATGAATAGGTATTTCAACATTGTTTTTCCGTCAGTCTCTCGCAAATGCCTCCCCGATACTGCGCGAAAAAACAACTGCACGTCAGTCTGATCATGCCTAACTAAAATCGACGTTTCGCTGTCCTAATTTCCGCACCCTAAAACTAAACCGATTTAGTTTTTTTCTTCAAGAAAGAGTATTAGGATAAAATTTTCAATGTCGGTACATTTTGGGTTTTTTGAAAATAGTTATTTTATTATATTTGGATAATTAGCTGGGATTCTAGTTTCTTGTCTTCAATTATGATATATTACAACTATGATATATAGGACCTAGATTACAGCACGTCTTGCAGCTACAGAGCCTATGGACAGTAAGACATCTAGCCCCCATTTACATTTTTTTTTAATTTGACAATGAAGTTTGGAGTTAAGTGATATTTTAAAAATCTAAATAAAAAATAAATTTACAAAAGTGTTAGATTACAAAAAGTCTTGCAGCTACTGAGCGCATGGACTATGGTTGATAACAAAAGGAATTATAATGAAGAAATAAGGTGCCGAAACGGAGTCGTGAATATCATGGATCGTGCAGAAAAATTGAAATGGCAGTAGGCGGGACACTTGGCGAGGCAAAATGATGGGAGGTGGAGACCCAGAATAATAAAGTGGAGACCACGGGCAAACAAAATAAGTGTTGGAAGGCCATCAAAAAGATGGGTCGATAAAATTGCTTCTATAGGAGGTAAAACATGGATGAGGAAACTTGAGGTGATTTTCACAAAAATGGCGCTATATAAATTATCCAAACATCATTATTATTATGATGAAAGCGGATGATAGGAAGGAATGGAGACGTTTGAAAGAGGCCTTTATCCAGCAGTGGAGAGAAAAAGGCTGAAGAAGAAGAAGAATAACATTTACCTATTGAAGCTAGATTACCAATCGTCTTGCAGCTTCAAAGCGCCTGGACGAGTGAAATTCTAGCAACTTAAAATTTAAATAGTTATCATATTTAAATACCGAACGTTCAAAAACGGCAGATAAAACATAGTGCTTTCAAAGGTTTTTAGATGGTCCTAGTTTCCATAATAAACTATTTATCAAAAAAATAAAACGATACGAACGCGCCAATGGTAATTCTATAGTGTCTAAAAAAATAACTGCTCTAGTGCCATAATCCAGGGATGAAAATACGGGAATACGTTTGTACGAAGAAAAGTAAGACGGCGTTTCATCTTGGTGGATAACGGAAGCAGGTTATAGATTTTAATGGCACTCTACATTTTTTATATTAATTTATATAGTTGCATAAAATGACACATGTTTTTTTTTATTACAGTCTACTTCTACATATTAAGTTAATCTTATGACTGTAACTTTCCATAAAATAGATTAGCTCTTGTGCTTGGAGAGTGACTTACGCTATTGTAGTTATTAAGTAATTTGAAGATATATAATTTCAAATATACATGAGAAAAAAATATTTTCGAAATAAAAACGAAAACAAAAGTAATAATACAGTAATACTAATTAAAATAGAATGCTGTTTTTACTCGGGTTTAAAAAAATTCCTTTAATAGTTTTTAGTTAACTGAGGAGATTATTGTAATTTTTAATTTTTCGAAAACAAAACTATTTTGACTATGACTTGTGTTGAGTTTAGGAATTTTGATTATATTTTGGTATTTGAGTGACTTATTCATCTCAAATTCTCCTTTTTTTCATATGTGTAAATTTGTATAAAATAATTGATTTTGTAAATAGTGTCTACTGTATCAACTTTAAATAATTTAGATAGATTTTCCGTATCGAATGTACACATTCATTACAGAAATTACATGAATAGTTATTGCAATTACCGCTACCGGAAGAGACGACAGAATAAATGTTATTAAATCGCAGTGTGTGTTGTGTTTCCATAATCTATAATACTCGTAGTACATAACACAAACCTGAAAACCCAGAAACCAAAATGGCACATGTTTTTTTTAATGCGTCTAATGGTGTATGGGCCACTGAAGGTACCCACAGCAGCGTATCTCAATCAAGCGATCAAAATGACTCGGCATTTCGCGGCGGTTTGAACATGACTCGAGTCGAGCTGGTATCTTTTATGCTGGACCGAATAATTGTATATTTATATAAGTTTATTACTCGCATTGCTACGGAGGTCGTTTCCGTGTAAATCTCGCCTCTGTGGAATGCCGATGCCGATGGCGAAATCGGAAGATCTCTCGTGGCAAGATTCGCCAGCACGCCACTAGTGGGATAATAGACCTACTCAGGTGTGTGAGACGTAGAGTATGCGCTCTTAATGGCAAATTGCATTAACTAATCATCAATAGATTACAAGTATGTAATAGTCATCGATGCTCACCATGAAAGAATTAGCAAGGTTGCTTTATAATATTACTCGCTTTTACCCGCGGCTTCGCTCACGTGTTATTAGGAAAAAAATATTAAGTTAATTAATTAGTTGTTTCGTTTATCAAGAGTTTTTGATTATCTATAAGAATTTTCCTGATGGGATGACACATTTTATCGGGATTGAAAGTAGCTTGGTCTTCCGCCTATCGCTATGAAAAATATACGATGATCCGTCTTACTATGGCGATGTAGCATCGTTATTCTGTTCACAAATCCAAAATCCTACTACAAAAACTAAAACGAAAAGCAAACCGAACTAACCATAGATAAATCAACTCAATTATAGAAATTTAAAGAATTAATTTCTAATAGATTATTTTTTTGATAAATTATAAATTTTTTGTTGATTTTTTTTTAATTCGGGATGAAAAATAAGTATTCTTTTTTACATCTCACATCTCCGGCTATACCTGTGTAAAAAATAGGTCAATTGGTTCCTTCGTTGAGGCGTGAAGGAAACTAAAGACTTAAGATATATCCTAAGAAAGTACAAGCACACTTGCGCATTTATTTATAATATTAGTATGGATAATTGAAGACCTTGTTTTAAAAATCTCAAATGACAAACCAAAAAAAATTCAGCAAGTTTCAGTGTGTTTGTCAATGTGATTTCTCATTAAATGATGTTTAAACAATTCAAAGCAATGATATTCACATTAAAAAAAAAAAAAAACATACCGAAAATAAAAGAAAATAAAGAATAAATAAAAAATAGAAAATAAACCATTGACAATTTTAACATGAAACATAAATGTAAATACAAACTGGAACAAGGAGATATTTAAAAATTAAATTTGAATGTGTTCACGGCGGCTATTCTCGGAAATATTTGTATCTTGAGAATTAACAATACGTCGTTTAGTTACTTTATTTTTACTTCAGGTTTATATTTTAAAATTATCCTTTCATCATTATACAATTTATTAATCTTTACGCTTTTTATCATTTCTTAAAAATATCCTTTCTGATACAGACATTCAGGTTTTTTAGTAGGCTTTAACTGTGTTTGATTTTATTGTGTCTCAACTAAACTCATGACATATCATATCATGAAATTAAAATTCTTTACATTATATACTTTATATGCCATGTAATTATTAATAATAATAAATAAATAAAATGAAATGGAATGCATAGATACTAAATATGTACCATTTTAATATTAGTCTATGCTCTGTATCAGAGGTTCCCAAACTTTTTTGTGTTGTAGACCCCTTGCCATGTTTTTCGGTTTTTGGTAGACCCCCTACTTACTTGATATTGATTTTTCAGAAATTTCTAACTGCAGTGAAGTTAAGTGTTAAAAACTTAAAGTTAAAACAAATGTTAAGTTTTATACAATTATTAATTGAATTTAAATTAAAACTACTCAAAATAAAATTTTGTATCTGTTATAAAACAAACATAACATAAAATAAACTAGGCAATAAGTAAATGTTTTTAGTGGGAAGGATGAACCTGATGCTTTAATAATAAATTATAAACATTTGTCGCCAATTTTGTCAGTTTTAATCTTAAATCTCCTCGGCCAATGATGTCCAGTCTGTTTCTTTTTTTCGTTAGGAGATTGGCAACAGCGCTGAACCCCCTTTCCACTAGGTATGACGATGGAAAGGAAATTAAAAATTAGCTCGCTATATTCCATAATACAGGATAAGTAACGGGTATATTTTTTTGCAGCCAGAAGTACAGAAGTACTATTAGTGTATGTTGAGATCCACTATCATGGACCCCCAAATTTTTTTTTCGTTGACGTAGACCCCTTGCGGGTTGTCATAGACAACTTTGGGAATCACTGCTCTATATTATGTTGTCTAACCATATTTATTTAATAATAACTACGTACGTCAAAGATGGATCATAAAAATAAGTTAAGTTCTTTGTAAGCGATTAAGCCGCATATATTTTTTGCACAAGTCATGGCCTTAAATGCTGACAAGCACGAATATTATTGTATACCCCGTCCCAATTTTAAGCTAGCTACCTGATCTACCTGCCTTTCTGGTTCTTCAATAGACTACTTTTTTAAATTTCAACCAAATGCCTTAATAAAATTCCAACCATATCGTATATGATAATACCAGCAAAAGAGCGTCTTTAGAGATCGCTATATTGCATAATAATAGTCATGCATACATCATCATTTTTATTTCCACACTCAGTAGGGCACTGCATTTGTAAATCAAATGCAGCGTATTTCGATAACCTGTAATGAAGGTAAGGTTACCAGGCCCACGCTTCAGATGCCGAACAGATTTCAGTTTAAACAATCTTCAAAATCAGTACTTCACATCCACCCTACCAGAGTACGTATTATGATGGGAAGATAAAACTTATCTTCAATTTTATGAACGAAGTAAAATTAAGTTTTCTGTATGAAAAATGTAATTACATTTTTTCTGGAAACATGTTTAATAGCCGGTTACCGACGAAGATACTTTGAATTTTTATACAAATAAACACACTTTCGTACAAAAATATCGATATTAGTTTATACCGTCTCAGTATATACCGATGAAGATAGCCGCTTATAATCGCGGCTCTAGACCCGTATTAAAATGAGAAGTTAACGTTTATCTTCAGTTTTATCGACAAAGAAAAAAACAGTTTTCTGCATGAAAAATAGAATATGTTTACATTTTTTTTCTAAACATGTTCAATTACAAGTTACCAACGAAGAAAATGTAAATTTTCAAACAAATATACACATTTTCGTACATAAATGGCAAATGGCGCTTTTAAAAGTTTTTATTGAAAAATGCCATTTTTCCGTTTATTTTCAATGGAAATTTTACAAAACTTGGTTTGCGGAAACTTTACACTATGTTGATTGTAACAAATACCATAACAATATAATTTAGGTCTTTTTTACAAAATAGTGTACGAAACAGAAATTAAGATATTTTTTTTTTGTCCAGGGTTCTGGTTCTATTTCACACAAATACCTATATTCTTCATCCGCGTGTGGGGAGAATAAAAGTAATATTATAATTTGAAAAACGCCAACGTCTTATAAGTCTTGAATTCAAGTCTCTCGGGTCATCTCTAGAGACGTTCGACTCTTTGTGGGACAAGCGACGTGACTGCAACAAGTGTAACTTGTAACAATCCGCGCGTAACACTTTGCAGACCGGTTCTTACACTTACACTGGGCTCACATTCCATATGCAGGTCCATTCATTCCTAATTTCCATCCTCTCGTCTCATCGTTGCAGGTAATTTCTTCTTGCTTTCAGTCTAGATGCACAATCCAAGTGCCGGAGAAAACTTGCCCACTAGACCGTAAAACGAAGCCATTACTCTGTTATTATGTAGAGTTACTTTCCTTAGATCTTAGATCGTCATTAGAAATTTTCATCGCATAGCATTAATTCCTATTATTTCAACCATTTTCTTCTTCGTTCATCGTTTTCTCATTACTGAGTTCAGACATCTTCAGCTCCAACTCTTGTAGCTATGCTTCTCCAGTCGCGGTCGTCCCTGAACTAGATTTGTCCGGGCGGATGGCTGCGGTCGCTGAAGAGCCCGTTTCAGTTCTGATCTGGTCGGCCCACCCAGCCAATTACAGGTTTTCAAAAGTAGCACCACAGTAAGATAAAACATTATCTCAAACATAAAAGTAATAAGCAGTTAACTAAATCGGAAAGAAAAAAAATATGTATCACTCGGGGGAAGCAAACGCCCCACGGTAATGTGATTAATCTCAAATCTATCTTTCAAAATTTTGTAATTGTATTAAAATTGGTGACAGTTCGCCATAAATCTAAATTATGCGTTCAATGGTGAAACAAGAAGAAGGGCGTTATTTCTAAGAACTTTTAGAAGAACATTAATACAGAGCTTGGATAGTAATTCAGGACAGTCAATGACGAACTTCAGCACTACGGGAAATTGAAAAAAATAAATGTTTACTTGCGCGCCGCAAAAAATGGAGCGTTAAATTGTACGGCAAAGTTTCCTGAAATTTGCGAATTTTTTTAAATTAAAAAAAAACAAAAAAAAAACGAACCACTTTGAACGACGTCACTAGTTCATATGACCAATGATAAGAGAGTTATGGAAGATTTCCGATTTGCTTGTCGTCAATGGACCAATGAAGAGAACCTCTGACGTCACACGCGGAGTTATTTCAGAAACACAACACGCTGATAATACGATATATAAAAATTAAAAATACATTTTTTTGGCTCAGTTTAATAGTCTATTAACAAATAAAAAAACATTTATAAACCGCTAAACTTCCTCGTATCTTTTTAGATTATCGTTCCCTAAGAACTGAGGGTATGTTCAACTACAAATTATAAAGTCATTTTACCTCATTTTTGGTGTCAGGTGCCCGGAGAACCAGAGAATTGATGCATTTTTTAATATTTAGCGACCGGTAATACATCGGGTTGTGGTCCCGTGGCTAGTGTTGCGGACTCACGGATCAGTGGTCCGAGGTTCAAACCTCACTCTACCTCAACTTGATTCCTATTTTCTAATATTGAGTTATTTACAACTCGTTGAAAATGGCCCCAAAATCGAAATATTTAGGTAAATAATAAGAACGCAAAAAAACGAATATGAATAACTTGTCGGATTACCGGTAAGTATTATAGCGTTATACTTTAGTGTTGATTAGTATGTTGTAGGTGATAATTTCTACTAGAGAAATAGCGTTACATACAAAAATTTTCTTAAGAATTATGAATTTTAACGCCAAAGTCCACTCCCTATTCGGATTAAATTTTGTGAACAAATAATACTTTCAAATTTTCTGTTAGCTCCTGTTCGTCCTTCCGCAGCAGTTAGCAGTAGACGCACAGCGGTGCTATTCTGAACCGCTCTCGCGGCCGTAGAAAACACTTTTATCTCGCGTTTTCTACGGCCGTGATAGCATTTGGAATATCACCCCAGATCTATAGAACTTGATGTAAAGTAGACAAGCGTGACACTTTGCGATCAGGGCCCCGATTACAATGGGAAGTTAACGTGTATCTTCAATTTCATCTATAAAGTAAAATTAAGTTTTATGTATGAAAAGCAGAATATACATACATTTTTTTCTTTTAAACATGTTCAATTATAGGTTACCGATGAAGATACTATAAATGCTCATGCAAATATACTAATTTTCGTACACAAATATCGATTTTTCTTAGACAGTCGAAGATAACTCTGTTAACTTTTCAATGTAATCGGGGCCCAGACTATTCTGGGCTATGTTAATTTCTTTTTCTTGCTAGTTTGATAGGATTTGTAAACGTTCTACATAATATCTTATATTATCCATTTTTAAAAACCCCTTTTAAATAATGGTTCTGATGAAACGTGGCGTTTTTTTATCGTAAATCCCGATGACGCCAGCAATTTACCAATTTAGCATAATAGTATTTTATTTAATTGGCGTCTTGACCACAATCAATGTGCTGATTCTGTAAGAGACATATATTTCAATAAATTAGTCACTGATTTGCCAATTGAATTGAATCGAATGAAAATTTATTTGATCAATTTTAATTACGTATTCAGCTTGCGGACATTTTTAAGCAACTAAAAAACATATCATAGAAATTTTACTAAAAACATTTAGAACAAAAAATAAATATCTTGAAATGATTACTTACCTACAGACTTCCGAACATTATGTATCTATAACTATTTCATAATCATTTTCCTATCCATACCCAGTGTCGAATAATGCACTGAATTATGCAGCGTATCCAGATCATTTTTGTCACTTAGAAGTTAAAGTGATCAGTCTAACGTTTCCGGTGCCGGTCCAGAAAAAATGAAATGGTAGGCGAACTCGCCAATTTTATAATATTTTTCTCTATGCATCGTGATGTGTATTGGTGATTAAGTTCGGTTTGTTTTTTTTGCTTTAAGGATTCTATGTTTGTATACCTTTCAATGTTCTATTTTGCATTTTTAAACCTTTTTTTTAATACTCGTATGTATCGTACATCGTAATTGGCAGGTGTGCTGTTATGTACATATAAATTTTAAATAAATATACTGTATTCTTTATCCGCCTGGACACAAAACAACTATTTAACTTTGTATCTAAGTGCTGTAGTAATTTTCTTCGCTCTTCGCTTTACGCTGTATAAGAGATGGGCAGGCGGTAGACAGCGTTCGCTAGATACAGCTGGGAATGCGAAACCGGAATCTACTACGAATAAGTACATACATGTCATGTGTATTATATATGTAGGTATAAAACGAGAAACTGGAATAAAGATAAGTGGAATTTATTCAATCGCCCGATCACTTCTGTGTTCGGTAAAACATGTAATAAAAGGCGCACATCTACATGTAAAATACAATAAAATATACAAACACAGACACACGGGTACAAGACGGTGGATCACTAAACAAATACTTTTTAGGTATCAATTTTCGTAGTGTTTGAAATAAAAATATAATTAAAAATAATCTCCTCTCCTTTTTAATATGTACTCGGAAGCCATTTTTAGAAATGCACTAAATGAACTAACAAACGGCATTAGCATAAATGGACAAATTATAAACAATATCCGATACGCGGATGATACTGTCCTTCTAGCAGATAGTATGGAAAGCCTGCAACTATTATTGGACAAAGTTAACACGGCAAGTTTGAATAAAGGGCTAGAGATGAATATTTCCAAGACTAAATGTATGGTTATTCGGAAAAAGCCACAAACTTTCCCAATTACTTTAAAACTTGGAGCGCAGGTTATTGAGCAAGTTCATCAATATAAATATTTAGGATGCTGGCTGAATGATAAATGGGATCACTCGCAAGAGATCAAAGTCAGAATAGAGGTGGCGCGAGACTGCTTTTTCAGGATGCGTGACCTTCTTTGCAGTAGAGACTTTAATTTAGACCTCCGAATGCGCATTACTCGATGTTACGTCTTCTCGGTACTTTTTTACGGCGTCGAAACGTGGACACTCACCCAAAACACTTCAAAAAAGATCGAAGCCTTTGAAATGTGGTGCTACAGGCGGATATTAAAAATCTCCTGGGTGGATAGAGTCCGAAACGATGATGTTCTCCGACGGATGGAAAAAGATAAAGAGGTACTGAAGACTATAAAGAAAAGAAAACTTGAGTACTTTGGGCATGTGATGAGAGGCGAAAAATATAAAATTTTACAAGTCATTCTACAGGGAAAGATTGAAGGGAGACGCAGTGCAGGTAGAAGGCGCATCTCTCGGCTTAAAAACTTGCGCGACTGGTTCCATTGCAGCACTCAGTCCTTGTTCAGAGCAGCTGCCAATAAAGTAAGAATCGCAATGAAGATTTCCAACCTCCATCGGGGAGAGGAACCATAAGAAGAAGAAGAAGAATTAAAAATACGCATGCGATTCATGCTTAAACGTTGATATTACGATATATTATAACACGTATTATTATTTAATCTATAATAATATTTTTTAAATGATGATATATGACTAAAACACGTTCAAGGAAAATAACACAACACGAAAAACATTAGAAAATGAATTTAATAATAGAAAATGTATGGAAAAATATAACTGAGTTATGAATTAGGAAATAATCATTCATCGTTGTCCCGGCCCATTTTATGTGATATAGCCTCTTATAATAAAATTTTAAAAAAAATATTTGTAAGCATTTATTATTCAGATTACCCCTTTTAAAGGGACACAATATTGGGTTAAAATATTTATGTTTTTTTATGTCATATCCGTATTAGCCACTGTTTTGAGATATTTACATATTGGTTAGGGTATTGTGGTATATTTTTCAGAACTTCCTTTCATATAATCTCATTCTCACCTACTGACAAGTCTCTAAAGTATAGACTTAGCGGGTTATTCCTCTAAAAAAGTTATTTTGAAAAAAATAACAAGGCCTTTGAACGAATAAATAAATAAACATGTTAGATTTCCGATGGTCACGTGTATGCAGTATGTAGCCTATCCCTTCAATGATCTAAATGAAATGCTTTGAAAGTGCTTGATGATTTGAAAGGGAAAACATTACGTTATTCGTGCTATTTTTCAATATGTTGACATCTGGTGACATCAATATTGGCCAACCATTAAAAAGTCACAATTTGTCAACTGAAAACGTACGTTAATAGGTGCGTACAAAGCATTTTTATTAAATAGTCGATTTCCCATTCTGCGCGATTGAGCAATGGAGCGTCCATAGAATATCACCGGAGCATGTGATTACAGACGACAAACCAATACACGTTATTACAGGTAACATCACATCACTCTCATGAGGTAATTTCACATTTGATTGAGCATGCATCGTGCATCGTACTTTTGGGATGGGAAGTTGATCGCACGCAATATAAAAGAGTTACCATGTAATGACGGTTTGAAGTATGTATGTATATAGGTATGGTACTCGTATCTCACATGGCAAATGTTCATGAGTACTATTTGTCATGTTTTTAAGGCAGTTTCGTGTGTCGTTTGTTTTTTTTATTTTTAAATCTGATTTATTTTAAGAAAACAGCAGCTATTACAAGAAAATATAATATTTTCATATAAACCCATTTTTTAATTCACAATACTCATAAATATGTACATTGTAATGCTATTTTTTTAAAATACTAAAATTGATACATATTTTCCCACTAAACAACTATAAAGAAAACTCTAGAGCCCTAATTGCAAATAATAATTGAAATTTAATCTAACTGTATATAACAAACTTGACGTATTTTCAACTTTTTTGTATAATTTCATGTTATATTTATTTTCTCTTGTTTTAAGGACAAATAAATGCTAATTTGGGGTCACTCCAGGTGGATCCGTTGAGGAAATATTTTCTTAAGACCGAATTAACAACGAAAAAAAATATTTTCATATTTACGTGTTATTTTATTACTATTACATTTTTTTTTACTAGTGGGGTGATACGGAGTGACTTTACACCTTTTTATTCTTATGTATTTAGTAATATATAGAAAACTATAATTAGCTCATAATTTTATTTGTAAACGTTGAGTCTTTGTTGTAACGGCTGTCGTTTTCTTGAAATAAATATTTAAAAATATTCATTACACATGACAGGAAAGAGTTCTCTATGTTGAAACTAAAAATCTACGTAATATTAAACTCACTGAAACCGGTAGGTTTCATAACATGATACACATCAAACTAATCCAGATTACACTTTCAATCTCTTCTTTATCTCCTTCCGCTTACATAAACTGAGAGATGCATAGTTTCAATGCATAGTGAGTGGTCACGTCATATTCTCGCGTAGGAAACTCGGCCTGCAGAAGCAATGGTCGCCGAGGTATTTCACCATTTTCTCCAGGAAGCCAGTGACAAAGAAAGTGGTTGCATACAGCTGCATTAGGAATATGGAAATTAACTAACACCGGATGTCCTGTGACTCACTATTCGAGCATTAAAATTTCATTTCGCTGATATTTGTATTTATTAAAATTGTTTCCACAATTCCTTAGAACGGGCACATGATACTATGCTTCGACTTTGATATTTTCTTAGTGCTTGAGCAGAATTTCGGAATATAAATTAAAGACGAGTGATACTTGAATCCACAAATTTGGAATAACTAGTGACTGGTTTTATAGCTTTCGCTACATCTTCGAGACTGTTATCTTTGTTATAAAATTCAATGTATTTATACAAAAACAGTAAAGACAGATAATTTAAAATTATTAATATAATTATTATTTCTGTCAGAGCACGAATAATGCAAAAGGTCGAGTATTTTGTATGATTTTTCGCATTACAACTTTTGTCTGCTTACACGGGGCGAATTGCTATCCCAGTAATTTAATCCCCGTAAGCTGAAACTCTAAGAACAGATATTCAAATAAATGATCAATAAGAAATGTTGAGACTTCAATGGAATAGTTTGAAATACGTGTTGAGCCTTTTTGCTTATTACCCTACATATGTTGCACGTGCAATGCGACGAGAAATAAATAATAATTCATTTTAAGACGATTCTTTCTATATTTGTTTTATTATTATTACAATATTTACCTCTCCATTTATAGTTTTTAATGATTTACGAGAGATAATGTATTATCAACTAGAAGTTTTCTATTCCTTGTCAAAACACTGTAGTTTCCGAATCATATGATAAAAATTAAGTGCACCGCTGATTAATACGTCTAATTTTCTTAAATAAGACACTTCTCATTGAATAATAATTAACATGCGTGCTGTGACTAATTCTCTGGCTGAATTCCATTGTCAAAACAATCGCTGGCCGCAAAATCGAGCGGGATTGCCACGAATGCAAATAGCCGACACCATTACGTGCATATTCCTACATCGAGAGAATTTATAGCGATACATTCAGATCCGGAATCGAAACTTTATTATGTATTTTTTTACGTAGGTATTTTACACATTAAACATTATCAAAGGGAACCTAAGAACTTATGTAGGGGGAACAAAATAAAAGTACCCATATTTCGTAGTGTCTAATTTCGGATAGCGTCATAATTCTTACACCATTATATGGATGGCACTGTTAACCATTGCCTGTTAGAGCTGTGGCCGCCATATTGCACCTTTACACATTGTACTCGCCATGAGCATTGAAGTAAAGGACGAAAAACATTCAAAGTTTTTTGAGAAAATCTAGTTTTTGACGATACAGAATTCGAGCAGAGTTAGACAGCAAGTAGTAAGCATATACTTTATTACATACATAGTTTAATATGAATGTGTCATAGTATATTTGCTGTGTTAAGTCGGTTTTACGCCAGAGTTTATGAGGTAATGTGGACATGCAAACTGTAAAATATTTTTGGTAGTGTCCTATTTTCGGATACACAACTGTTTCTTATTTCGGAACCCGAAAAAAGTCGTCGCCAGCAAAACGACGAAAAAAAAGGTAACTACAAGGTAAGCTTTTCAAGTTCTTCAGATGAAGAGCCTTTTCTGTTTATTGAATCGAAATGCGATTTTGGAGATTTAAGATTATGTCAGCCTCGTGTTGTAATAGTCAGCGCGTTTTCTTACCATGCGAGAGGTCTCGGGTTCGATTCCCGACATGGTTGATATTAAATATTTATTTAAAGGCGTTTTTACACTAGAATATTTTTATTTATTTTTTATATGGGAGTTGCTTTATTATTTACCTTGCTTATAATATACAAGGTTTATACTAGAATATTCATAGTCCCTGGACTGGGACCTGCAGCGTAGGACTGATCATCTTACCTTCATGTTACAAAAAATGATCGAGACACGCTGCGATTGGTGTACAAATACAGTGCTCTATGCACCATTAGGGGCGGAAAGGGAGTGATGATGATGATGAAGATAGCGTTTGTAATCGCGGCCTTGGTCGTTCCCCAAACTACAGATGAGATCGGAGAACGAACATTAAATTGCGTTCTTACAAGATTGTTCAATAATTTCCCGAAGACTATTACTTACTCGAAAGACCCCGTGAAGAGAAGTAAAAAACTACCTCCTTTTAGTAAATGTTAATTTTAAAATGTATTGTATACGCATGTGTAAAACAGACCTGTAAAAATGTGTCTGACCGAAAAGTCTCTAGACTTAGTGGGTACCTTACTAAAATTGCAATATGTAACTAAATATAATTAACAAACACAGTTTTGCCGTATTGAAAATAAAAACAAAAGCACAGGTCACCCAGGCATGAGAAAAATCACATTTGTTTCTCGAAAAATATTATTTTTAACGAATTACTTTATATTTTCAGCCCAGTTCGGCTCTGTTATGCAAGATGCAACCTTATTCACATAGCTCCATGAATGTAGCTTATGTATGTTAAGGCAATATCTAACATGGATTTAGATTATGCCACAGTTGCACATAATGTTCCAATAGACGTAGAAAGTTTATTTATCTACATATCGATTTGATAATCAAAATGGCTAAAAAGAAATCCTTGAGGATAAATACTATTAAAATGTTTTTTTTTTTACGTAAACTAACATAATCTTATCATAATAATCACATTGTCCGCACCTATCTGTGCATAGGGCACTGTATTCTTACCTACCCCAAATGTTGAGTATCTTTAATATACATGAAGAAGAGATGATTTGTCTTTATTAGTGTTTATTTATTTACTTATTTAATTTTTCATACAATAATGGCAATTTGCAATGGCAAAAGAAATCATCATCATTTTATCATTCCCTTTCCGCACCTAATGGTGCATAGGGCACTGTATTGGTACACCGATCGCAGCGTATTATGATATTTTTTGTTGCATGAAGGTAAGATCAGTGTAAATCCACATTTTTAAATAAATATTTTATATCAACCATGTCGGGAATCGAACCCGAGACCGATTGCATGGTAGGCAAACGCGCTGACCATTACACCACGATGCCGACCTTACTTCACGATCGAATTAATACAATAAAAGGTGTTATTTATTTTTTACTTTCAGAACGTATGCGAATAAAAATTAAATATATGGTGTTCTAAAATAGAACAAGCAATACGTGTACACAATTTTATAGATAAAAATATCGATGCTGGTCTTTAATGGAAAAAGGAATCTTCTAAAAATGAAGTCTTCAGGGGTGATATTCCAAACGCTCTTGCGGCCGTAGAAAACACTTTTATCTCGCGTATTTGCACACAAAATATTCGAGATAAAAGTGTTTTCTACGGCCGCGAGAGCGGTTCAGAAGTCCAGGAACTTTAAAATATATCATTTCACTTTTAAATGTAACTTTTGTGCCGTCACAATTAATTTGTTATTTTTCTTGCTAATTATGTTGGAATTTGATGTTATTTTTTTTTAATTTTTTTAAATTCATTTCTTAAGTAAGCTTATATTAAAACTAATATAAACTATTATGTACATTTACATCATCTATATATATTTACATTTCCTTACAGTAACTTATACATTTATTTTTAAATTCTTTCAGACACTTTTCATTCTTCATACATTCAGGCATCTCATCATACATTTTTAAACCCTTATACATCAAACAATTTTGCGACTCAGCTCTTTTCAATAATGGTAGTCTTATTTTATCCTTTTGTCTAGTAGCATATTCGTGACAATTTTTGTTTAAGACAACTTTATCCTTTAAATATTTTGGTAATTTATCGTGAAAAAATTTATGTATAAATATCAACATATTAAATTTGAGTCTCCTTCTTACAGATAACCATTTTAGTTCATCTCTCATTTTTTTTAAATTGCTATATTTATTTTTCTTAAGAACTATTCTCATCGCTTTATTTTGTAAAATTTCTAGTTTATTTAAATTTCCTTCGTTTACTAAAAATAATATTGTTGAGCAGTAATCTATATGTGGAAGAATGATTGTTTTGTAAATTAGTTCTGCAGTATCTTTATTTAATTTATTTCTCAATCTACTAAGGAAAAATATTTTTTTTGATATTTTTTTATTAACGTGTTCAAAATTTGCATTTAATGTCAATTTTGAATCAAGTATTATCCCCAAATATTTCATTTCATTAACCTTTTCTATGGTTTCATTATCAATAAGTACATTCATCCTTGGGTTTGGCTTTTTCCTTCCTAACTCCATGTATTTTGTTTTTCCAACATTAAGCTGAAGTTTATTAATTTTGAGCCACTCAGATATTCTGTTTAAGTCCTCGTTTAATTTTTGTAAAGTCTCTGTATAATTTTCTCCCGCTATATAGATTAATGTATCTTCGGCAAATAATTGATAATAATAATTTGACATTAAAATAGTCACGATTGCCAATCAAATTTGATCATCACGCATCAAATGGAATGGAATATTTGCAGACGTGGGAAATGGCGGCCCGAGAGACACATTGCGGCACACCGTCGAATTCTAATATAATATAATGTCTAATGGCTTGTGGAGTAAGACCCCCTGGACTGGTATTCCAAACGCTCCCGTGACCGTATTATCTCGTGTATTTACATATAAAATACACGAGAAAAATTGTTTTTTCGTGCCACGAGAGTGGTTCAGAATAGCACCCCTGCTCCTTTATCAGGGTGAGTTTATTAGAAAACTCCATTGAAGGAGATATTTCCGAAAAACTTTTAAAAAATAATAGTGAGATTTCTAATTATGCTTCACCAACTCAGTAGAGAATGCTAAGTTTACGGTGTCAAGTAGTATAATTGAAATCTGTTTTTTGCTAGATTTAGAGGCGGTTTTGAATTACGCTATTATTTAGGTGGGTAGGTTTTTATATAAAGTTTATTTTGGCATCTATAACTAATTTTCCGTTTTTGGTGGAGATTTCTAAGTTTGCTTTTAATACTCTCATTTGACAGAATGAGGAAGTTTAATGGTTTCTATAAATTATTTTTATCTTTTAACTAGCAAACTAAGCCACAAAAAAATTAAATACTTTTATCTATCGTCTTATTGACGCCATGATTTTTTAATGTTTTGTACTTTTGACATTACTCCGCCCGTGACGTCACAAGTTCTCGTCGTCGAGTTCTGCTGATCGGTGAGTTGGCTGATCGGTGAGTTGGCTTACCGGAAACCGGAAATTTATCACCACACTTTATTATTCGTTATCAAAGTAGCAGATTATTTTTCATACATTTTCAAGAAACTTCGCCGTACAATTAAATGCTTTAATTTTTACCGCGCGCAAGAAAACATTTTTTTTATTCAATTTCCCACAGCACTGAACTTGCTAAAGCTAGGGTTTCCTAGGACAGCGGTGCCCGTATTTTAACGGCCGTAGTGAACGGTGATGCAGTGGACAGCCGTCGTAAAGGTGACTAGAGTGTGATTTTCTAGGAAAACGGTGTTATCAACACCATTTAACACCTTTTTCCTAGGAAACCACTCTCTAATCACCTTTACGACGGCTGTCCACTGCATCACCGTTCACTACGGCCGTTAAAATACGGGCACCGCTGTCCTAGGAAACCCTAGCTTAAACTGAAGTGAAAAATAAACTTTTTATCAAATTAATTTAATACTACATGAGAACGTGACTATGGTGCGACTCTTTATATAATGCAATTAAACTGCAACTATCCGGATTAATGAGTGCCAGGTTTTATTGCTTTTAAAATAATACAGTGAATTGGAAAAATATTAAACACTTACTTAAACATGTTCCTTACAGTTGTTGCCATTTTTATGTGTTAAAAACACAGGGATTAGTTCGCGTTTAAAAACATAGGGATTAGTTCGCGTTCGCGTTTAAAAACACAGGGATCAGTTCATTCGTAATATTCGTATTTCTTCTAATTAGAAATACGAATATTATAATGTAACGAATGGTGGTGTAGTGATCTATCCTCTCTGTCTACGTCTATACCAAAACGGCGTGATGGCTCATTTAATTGTTGAAAATCACAGTGCCACCAAAATAACGTAATAAAAACACGACAGTTTTGCTTTAAAACAACATTTAAAAATTATTTGACAAGATTTTCAATTCACAAAGTGCCATGCCTCAAATTTACATTCATCCATTGTAAAACGATTACTCTAATACTAACTTGTTTCTTGCATTCATTTGAAATGCCAACCTGTAACCGGCCTAGTCAGGAATGCGTCTCGGTATTTAGTAATAAACTCGGCAACATTAAGTAACGGCTAGTTTTGGCGTTCGCAAACTTGCCGAGTGGAATTTAAACTAAGACGAAACTAGTTTCTAGTTAGAAAAACAGTCTTAAGATTATATTTAACTTAGCCAATTGGACACTGGAGTTAACATTATAAATTGATCTTCTCTTGGTTTTGTATCGATTGTTAGGCGTTGAATATCCAATGGTGGTTTAATCCCGGACATAATAAAATGGGTTTTGGTTTTGTCTTTTAACTAAAAAAAATTTTTTTTTTAATGATAAATTTATTAACATATCATTAAAGAATCCCATTTGTTTACGCACATACATACACGTACGTATGATTTGTATTAAAAAATCAATAAATAAAAAACGAATAACTAATTAGGTACTGGATTTTTTTCCACCTCAAAAGGCTAGAAAACCCTAAAGAGCGGTGAATTACAGCACAGAAGACCCAAGTTCGAGAAATATCGCATTATTTGTTTGTGATCTCACCGGGAAACGAACCCGGAAGCCTGCGTGCATGAAGCAAGCGTCTTAGTCACTGCCAGTGTACTACGAGGGGCGCCACCCTCGGGGAGTCTATTGAGATCGCCAAATATTTCAAAAATGATAGAGAACCTCTTTGAGAAGAGTAAATGAAAGTTTATGCAAATACAGCGCCTATTTATTTACTTATTTTATACCACAACAGCCCAGAAGCCCCAATCACAGTGGTGAATTACAGCACAGGTCACCCAGGCTTGAGAAATATCACATTTATTTTTTGTGTTTTCACCGGGAATCGAACCCGGAGCCTTCCATGCGTCGGTCAAGCGTCTTAGCCATTACTTTAAAATTTAAAAAATAATGATGATCAAACATAGGGAGAATGTTACACAGCGTTAGAGCCAATAAGGTCATAAGCCCTGTAAATGCCCAAACCTTCATATTTCTTCATTCTCAAAAGAGGTTCTGTTCATTTCATCTCTGTCGGCATGATGAATAATGATTAAACATACAGTGGTAGAAGAAGGTCATTGTTAGTAGATTGCGTGTCTGTTAATTGTCTAATGGCGCTAATTAATTGTTTCCTCTTTCCAGTGGAAACTTACCTGTCGCCAGTCGAGACCCACTGCAACAATGTGGATTACTTCATTCCCGATGAGAACAATGTCACCAAAGGACTTTCTGAGGATGCCATGGCAAGGTAAGGAATTCTTTTAAAAGTCCTAACTCTGAAAAAGTCTAATTAATATGTGTCTAAATATCTATCTCAGTTTTTACTCTCTGGGAAATGTAAGGATATGAATTATAAACACTTATCTCAGTTTTCTATCTGGTGAATTTAGTGATTTTAATAAAATAACTTTCTAGTATATCAGGGGGAGAAATTAATGTAAATAGGTAGTTATTCTCTCAGAAACATCTAGATGTAAGTTCTGCAGTGCAGACGATGAAAAACCTTAACACGTGTTATGTGAATGTGGTGCGTATATATCACAAAATAAGCCGTATACTCGATGGACCATTATTTAAACCTGAGGATGTGAGTTACTTTTAGAACTCGGGCTCGAAAGAGGAGATTTAGCAATAGATATGAGAGTACCCGCCGTCCACTAAGTAGCCCGACTTGAAGACTTAGAATTGGAGGGTGATAATTAATTTACGGGGACCCGTCACAATATATCTACACGGGTCGCAGTGACGCCAGGAGCTCGTTTGGCATTGACCCCCATTTACATGAATGAAGAATAGTAAAAGTTAATTTCTCTGTATATTTCAACATGTTACATAACAGTTAAACGATTTATGTTTCAGATTGCATATGGCCAGGTCTACTGTGGCACTTTTCATTGTTGCTTTCTTCTCTGTATTTGTGGCTTTCTGGACGGGAGTTGTCGGCTGCTGGAAGAGGAGTCCAGGAAACGTCACAGCCACCGCCATTTTGATGCTAGTCACATGTAAGTGAAATATTTTTGTTTTATTATTTTTTATTGTTTGAAGTTGATGTCAGTGCTTAAAAGGTTGCTGATGTCACTGCAACCTGAGCAGCAATTGTGATGAGGTAATATTATTTGAATTTCGCCCTCCAAGCATAGGTTTTCAAACACACTAATGAAGGACTGATTTCGACATAATCATAGCTGAAATCAAGTGAGGGTTATCACTAGAACCCTTACAGGGCACTGCACATTGGATAAACACCTTGCTAGAATTAACTTTGCTAGAATAGTCAGACCGCGCATCCTTTTAATATGTTAAATAAACACTGTTTTGAAACACTGAACCAATAAATGAAATTTACCTTATTTATTTATTTTAGGTTTATTAGCAGCCGGTGCCATGGCTCTGTGGCACGGAGTTGAATATTACGAAAAGGACAAGATTGTCGGAGAAGAATATTACCAACAGTGGAATAGTGTAAGTACAAATTTCAACACACTCACATCACACCATTCGAAGGATTTGAGTTTTACACAAGTAAAAATGTCACTGCATAGTGCTTATTACCATCAAAACATATAATAAATATAAGATACATGTTGAATTTTACTGTTCAGCAGTGTATAATATGTTATATTTTTATAATATGATATGTAATATATGTAGGTACACATATAAAAAAGCAATTCCTTAGTTTCAAAGATAACATCTAATACTTTGAATAATATCTCAAGGACATTTTTGCTTGTTTAAACTTGTTCGATAATTGGGAATCATTTAAATTGCTAAATACCCACATACTTGACTATTATACATTATATTATTTACAGCTTTAAATCTAGTGTCAAATATAAAATGTTTTGTTTTATTAATTGATTTTATAGAGGAAGTTGTGTGGTTTAAAAAAAATTATTTGTTAATAGACTATCAAACTAAGCCAATTTTTTTATAATGTATCGTATTATCATCACTATGATTTTTTAAAGATTTGTAATTTTGAAATTACTCAGCCTGACTTACTCCACTAGTTGTCGTCGGTGAGTTTTCATGACTGGTGAGTTGGCTTCCCGGAAACCTAATCAACAAATCAACATTGTAATTGATTAGCAAGAACTTGTAATGTAGTTCAAATTCATTTTTATTATTTTTTTCATAAATTTTCTAGAAACTTCGCTGTGCAATTAAATGTTCTAATTTTTACCGCTTGTAAGAAAACATTTTTAACATACAATTTCCCATAGCACTGAACTTCCTCATTGACACTAATAAATTCTAAGTTTATTTAACTATGGACTTTCCAAATGACATTTTATTGGTGGTTTTCAATGTGATTTGTAAAACTTAAAAAAAATATTTGCAACTTTATTTGAAAAACACAGAATCATTTAATAGTTTCATAAAGACTATAGATCTATTAAAAAGTTTTTATTATACCGTAAACACATTTAAATAAACAAAATGTTATGCGTCTTAAAATATACTGATTAAAACATAAATGATGTGACTACATATATTTATGAAGGCCCTAAATTATGAAGATGACTTTCTTTTTCATAAAGATCAGAAAATATTTTTTTTAAATCTACTAAAATGTTGATAAAATGAAAATCATTGTCTGGCAATTATGATGAAATGATTCAAATATACATACTAGGTCTCAGCATTAATCTCAAGAATCCCACTAACCTAACCTAAATAAATAAATTAAGCATTAAACTCCAACACAATCTAATGTTAATACAGGTTCTACAAGATAATGCTTCTGTGGTGTACGATTGGTCATATATTCTGGCGTGGATGAGTGTCGCCGTGTCATTTATCAGTTCGGTGATGTTTTTCTGTGCCTCCACTTGCTTAAGTAAGGAGAAACGCAAGGAGCAAGCCAGCAATGTGCAGTACATCATGCCAGGTCCGAGAATATCTAGTTCTAGCTCGCTCGTTAAAGGAATATGGCGGTTTTGTTAAATGCATAGTGGCCTGCTTTGGAATTTCGTCGTGGGTTGGTGCAGACAGCGCTGTAATATATAACGCCGTTTAATAACATATTTCACTACGCTGTTCTTTAGAAATATGCTTGAATTAACCTAATATGATAAATGTGGATCAGCAGTTGTGTTCTTAATGCATCTGTGAAAACCGAAATGTTTCATTCGAGCATATTTCTAATATCTGTAATGTTAACATGTATTTGGCTTTTTTAATTACTTGCTTTTATAATTATGTTGTTATTAACACATTTGAAATAAACATCTTTGTCTGGACGGAGGGTTATACACAATTACAATATCGATGTAACTTACTTTGTAAACAATCAAATTATTATTTACAAGAAATAAAACTAAACAAATAAATAAAAAGGCCAAATGCTCGGTGTCAAGACATACATTTGTATCCTTTCAAGCAACACTCTCATATTATATACAAATAATTTATTATATTTTCATTATTTAAAGACTTATTTTATACTATTTATTGTACATCGAATGTATTACATAATTGAAAGAGATATAAATGTATTTCTTCTCACATAATATAATAAGACTGTTGTAATTTGATATTTCGAATAGCCACATGAAATATTACGTAATTATCCGATTAACCATAATTTTATTTTTAAAATAATAAATATACTAACAAATGCTTTTTCTTTCTTTTCATGTATTCTATCTGTTCTGCATTACTCTTCACAATTATGAAAAATGGAATAAAATGCGTGTTGTAAATTTGCTTGTAATATCATACTGGATAATAATCCAAATCATCCAACGGTAACAATCATACGAAATAACTAACACCCAAAATGCTGAAATTGACCAAACATTTGGCGAAACAAATGGAAACACACGCATGGTTAAACGATAACAGGTGCTTCGCAATAACTGCCGCATTTGGTATGACTGGTCTTACGTTGTCGCGTGGTGCGGTGTCGGGCTGAGCCTCATCTCCGCCATCTTGTTCTCATCGGCGGCCATTTGCTTGAGGGGAGAACGCGAGAAGGAAGAAGCCCTGACCATGCAATACCTCATGCCTGGTATGTTTGTTTTCTGACCATATGCGTACATTCGCTTTCCTAAAGTGACCGATACTAAATTGGTGTGTAGATTTTTCACGGTCAGTGTTATCAATATGAATTATCTTTCTTGGGTGATTCTGTTTGGATTGAATTCATTCTGACATTTCAGCTACCGTTGCAGGACATCTTCAGAGTAAACTAAGTGTTGCGTAGAAATAATAATGTTAATTGGGTTGTGGTCCCGTGGCTAGTGTTTCGGACTCAGGGATCAGAGGTCCGAGGTTCGAACCCCAACTACCCCAACTTGATTTCCATTTTCTAATAGTGAGTTATTTACAACTTGTTGAAAATGGTCCTTAAATTTAAATATTTGGATATATTATAAGAACGCTAATATTTCTTTTATTAAAACTTAATTGAAAAAGGTCATTTTTTCAAAAATAATAATAAAAGAGGCAATGCAAATACACAGACACCTAAATAACATAAACAAGGATGATGGGCTTAAATGAAACTAAACATGGTTCCCCGAAGCTACACATGAAAAAAATTACATTGAATGTATCTCATATCGATTGTGACACGGTACAAACTACAAGTATATAAGCGCATATTTTTTTCTACACAACAAAAGTTTACCCTGAAGATGGCTCCTGCTACAGCAGCTGAAACGTTAGAACAAACCCATACAAGACCAATCAAAAAAGACGATACATATTGACAAATATCGTTCAAATTATTGTACATAGATTACAATTGTTATAAAATTGTTTATTAAAGTATTAAAGAGTTTGACAGGATAGGAAACATTAGTTTATTTTTTATCAATAAGAATGGATTTACTAATTGGAGATTAAAGAATTTGTTTGATATTTTTTTAGATATTAATTAAATTATGTTTTACGTTTGTATATTTTATATGTGCATTTCATATTATCTTAGTCAATTAATCATTTAGGGGATCGGTGATTACACTTCTGCAAATAAGCATTTGTATATAAACTTTCTATACTTAACGTGTAAAAAAAACATGTAATAATAGGTGGTTTTCAATTTGACTGTTAGTTTTAAACAAATATAAAAAAATACTGAATCAGTGTCTTGGCAAACAAAGCAAAAATGAGTTTAAAAGTTAGTACAGTAATATTTGCACATTTTTCAATGGTGTTTGCATTCCTTATGTAAAATTTTTAGCACAAATATTATTTACAAAACGGAATGAATTTGCATGGGTTTAAATGACGTAGAAATATTGTGCACATTTAGTGAGGATTACTGGGGAGCATTCACATTGCAACATTCACTATTTGAAATCATTAAAAGGTTTTAAGTGCTAAGGTAGTCGAAGTTTTCTGTGACTTTTATTATTTATTTTTAATTGATTGACTTACTGACGACAATAAAGATGTTGAAGGTATCTTGTATATTGCTGTTTCTGTACGTTGGTTGGTAAACGACAATTTTAAATATTTATCTAATAGATAGTTACAACAATAACCCCATATTATTTGACTAAATCCAAATAGAAATACCTTCATTCTAAAAAGGTCAATTTTTAAATAGTGATAAAGATTATAATATGACGCAACCAAAATGCATAAAATACATACATAATTTGAGTTTCTCATGTTCTGGTTAGGTCAATTAAATTTTTAAATGTCAAAACATAGGTAATTACAATATTTAATTACAGCATCATTTATCCAAACTTTTTTTCATTTGATTTTCTTGTATCCAATGTGGAAAATGTAATTGAACATCATGTTAAATAAT